>NC_053166.1:75144209-75404209 GCF_016835505.1 Polypterus senegalus | reverse complement strand
GTCATTTTTGGGTGTAGTATTTTTATTCACTTACTTTTAGGTTGTACTAGTGGGATAGTTTTATTTTAATCTTGTGTTTTTTGCTGTTTTATTTTCTAATTGTATATTCAGTTTTATGATTATAAGCTTGCAGTTATCTTTCTTGTTTATGTCTTAATTGTTTCCTTTTATATATCATGTTCTGTTCCTGGTATTCCTAATCTGTTGTTAAATCTGATGAATCCTATATTGTAAAGCACTTTTATCAGCTTATAGTTGTTTTAGTTGTACTATACAGGTGCTGGTCATAAAATTAGAATATCATGACAATGTGGATTTATTTCTGTAATTCCAAATGTTTATTTCTTTTAATTTTAATGATTATAACTGACAACTAACGAAAGTCCCAAATTCAGTATCTCAGAAAATTAGAATATCAATTAAGACCAATGCAAAAAAAGGATTTTTAGAAATGTTGTCCAACTGAAAGGTATGAACATGAAACGCATGAGCATGTACAGCACTCAATATTTAGTTGGGGCTCCTTTGGCCTGGATTACTGCAGCAATGCAGCATGGCATGGAGTCGATCAGTCTGTGGCACTGCTCAGGTGTTATGAGAGCCTATGTTGCTTTGATAGTGGCCTTCAGCTCCTCTGAATTGTTGGGTCTGGCGTATTGCATCTTCCTCTTCACAATACCCCATAGATTTTCTATGGGGTTAAGGGTCAGGCAAGTTTGCTGGCCAATCAAGAACAGGAATACCATGGTCCTTAAACCAGGTACTGGTAGCTTTGGCACTGTGTGTAGGTGCCAGGTCCTGTTGTGAAATGAAATCTGCATCTCCATAAAGTTAGTCAGCAGCAGGAAGCATGAAGTGCTCTAAAACTTCCTGGTAGACGGCTGCGTTGACCATGGACCGCAGAAAACACAATGGACCAACACTAGCAGATGGCATGGCACCCAAACCATCACTGACTGTGGAAGCTTTACACTGGACCTCAAGCAACGTGGATTCTGTGCCTCTGCTCTCTTCCTCCAGACTCTAGGACCTTGATTTCCAAAGGAAATGCAAAATTTACTTTCATCAGAGAACATAACTTTGGATCACTCAGCAGCAGTCCAGTCCTTTTTGTCTTTAGCCCAGGCGAGACGGTTGTGACACTGTCTCTCGTTCTAGAGTGGCTTGACACAAGGAATGCGACAGCTGAAACCCATGTTTTGCATACGTCTGTGTGTGGTGGTCCTGGAAGCACTGACTCCAGCTGCAGTCCACTCTTTGTGAATCTCCCCCACAGTTTTGAATGGGTTTTGTTTCACAATCCTCTCCAGGGTGCAGTTATCCCTATTGCTTGTACGCTTTTTATACCACATCTTGTCCTTCGTCTCTCTATTAATGTGCTTGGACACAGAGCTCTGTGAACAGCAATTCTCTTTAGCACTGACCTTTTGTGTCTTGCCCTCCTTGTGCAAGGTGTCAATGGTCGTCTTTTGGACAACTGTCAAGTCAGCAGTCTTCCCCATGATTGTGTAGCCTACAGAACTAGACTGAGAGACCATTTAAAGGCTTTTGCAGGTGTTTTGAGTTAATTAGCTGTTTAGAGTGTGGCACCAGGTGTCTTCAATATTGAACCTTTTCACAATATTCTAATTTTCCGAGATACTGAATTTGGGTCTTTCATTAGTTGTCAGTTAAAATTGTCATCAAAATTAAGAGAAATAAACATTTGAAATACATCAGACTGTGTGTAATGAATGAATCTAATATACAAGTTTCACTTTTTGAATGGAATTACTGAAATAAATCAACTTTGTCATGATATTCTAATTTTATGACCAGCACCTGTATAATTAAATATGGCTCGATTAATTTTCCTTGCATTTGTAACTCCCAAATACTAAACTGTTCTAATAAAGTGTTCCAGTTTAGTATGATGTGCTAATGAGTTAAATGGGGAAAAAAAAAACTTTTTTATTACTAATTCATTTTAATTAAAATAACATATAATGTAAATATTGTAAAGTCTATTGCATTGTAACTAAGCTAGGCCTTATTATTGAATTGGACAGCTAACATAGTTGGCAGTATCTAGGTGGCATGTAAGGAGTATTTTTGCATGTAATGAAACTAAAAGTTTGAACCACAGAGCCACATTAAAGGTAATATTTAAAAGCAGATATTAATCTGTTTGACGCTAGTATTAGTAACTAATGTTAAACCTTTTTTTTTTCATTTTAATTGCACCTACTGTATATATCATTATTCCTTAAGATTATTATGACATTACATGGTTCATGGATTTTTTATAGATAAAAGTAAGTAAGATTTTTTTTAAATCTGGATTTTAACTTGTTGAATATCACCTTTTCTCAGATCAGGTAAACAAGTGTATTTGCTTCCATTTTAATGCTTGCTTCCTTTAACACTCTCTTCCTTTATTTTCTCCTTTTTTCTCTCTCCCATGTGATTGTTTTTCTGCATAGCCACTTGATGCCATGCAGTCGTCATCCTTTGGGACAGATGGACAATTAATAACTCGCCTACAATCTCAGGCTCCTGCGACAACAGCTGTTGAACCAACAAATGTTGCTTGTGTGTCGGGTTCTAGCATGATGACTGTTCCACCACCTTTACAACATTTCCAAGGCATTGTATCTCCACAAGCTGTTGTGCCCTCTTCTGCTACAGTGCCAGCTATTGCTTCTTTGACGGGGGCAGAGTCTAGTGATACGCCAATTGCAAGTGCTATTTTGTTAATCGGACAAGACATTCAGGCAGCACAACAGAAAACTGTTAAAATAATGCCTCAGACAAATGTCTCCCAGCAGCTTCAAGTGACATCAGTACACCAGGTACCACCACAGCACATAAAGCAACATTCTATCTTGCAACAGCAGCATTTACAAGCTAATATTGCAGATACACAAGTGCAGCAACAAACTCTAATAGCAAATGTTGAAAAGCATGCTGTATTAATTCAGCAGGCAGATAAGCATGCTTTATTAGAACAGAAACAAGAGCAGCAGATTTCAATGAAACCACATTATTCTTTAGAGCAACCCATCTTTGTACCTCAACATATAGTTGAGGAGCCTCAGCAACATGAACAGCAGGTGAAAGGGCAGAAGCAAGAAAATGAACAAACGGTACTACAACAGCAACAACTTTTCCTTTTGCAGAAGCAACACTTGGATCAACAAACGTTACTTCAGCAGCAGCAGACATTGAGCCATCAGGCATTACTGCAGCAGCATCAAACATTGGATCAACAGAGGTTACTGCACCTGCAGCACATTCAACAGATGGAAAAGCAAGCAGCAGTAAAAATTCAGCAAATTGAACCCAAGTCATTATTACAACCATTGGATAAACTGAAGCTGCTACAACAGCAGCCAGTGGGCCAGCAGGTAGTGCTCCCACCCCCAGTGGATCAACAGGTAGTGCTACATCAGCAGGCTCAACAACATGTGGAGCAGCAGGCATTGTTAAAGAAGCAACATCTGGAGAAACAAGTACTGCTGCAACAGCAGCAGATGGAGCAGCAGACATTGCTGCTGCAGCAGCAGATGGAACAGCAGGCATTACTACAGCAACCACGGACTGAGCTACAGCAAAAGATAGAAGCGCAGGTATTGCTGGAGCAGCAGCAAGCCTTGCTAAAGCAGCAGCAACAAATAGAGCAGCAGGCACTCTTGCAGAAGCAGATGGAGCAGCAAGCACTGCTGCAGATGCAACAGATGGAGCAGCAGGCATTTCTGCAACAACAGAAACAGCAGAATGTGGAGCAGCAGGCGTTGCTGCAGCAGCAGCAGCAGCAGCAAATGGAGCAGCAGGCGTTGCTGCAGCAGCAAATGGAGCAGCAGGCGTTGTTGCAGCAGCAGCAAGTAGATCAGCAGACATTGTTGGAGCAGCAGGGGTTGTTGCAGCAGCAGCAGCAGCAGATGGAGCAGCAAGCATTGCTACAACAGCAGCAGCAGCAGATGGAGCAGCAAGCATTGCTACAACAGCAGCAGCAGCAGATGGAGCAGCAGGCATTGCTACAACAGCAGCAGCAGCAGATGGAGCAGCAGACATTGCTGCAGCAGCAGAAGGAGCAGCAGGCATTGCTGCAGCAACAGCAGCAGCAGAAGGAGCAGCAGGCATTGCTGCAGCAACAGCAGCAGCAGCAGATGGAGCAGCAGGCATTGCTGCAGCAACGGCAGCAGGTGGATCAGCAGGCTTTGCAAATGCAACAACAACTAACACAGACAACATTATTAGAGCAGCAGACTTTGCAACAGCAGCAGATGGATCAGCAGGTATTGATGCAGTTGCAGCAAATGGAACAGAATTTGCTTCACCATCAACAGACTGAAAATCAGGTTTTACCTAAGGAGCAACAGGAGTTACTGCAACGAGAGGAGGTGCAGCAGCAGGTGGTGTTACAGCCAAAACAGATGGATAAGCACACATTCATTCAACAAAAAATTGAACAGCAAACCTATCTACAGTTTGATCAGCAGGTTTTGTTGCAAAAGCAGAAGGAGCAACATGCATCGCTGCAGCAGCCACAGCAAGTATTTTTGGAAAAGCCAAGTGTTCTGCCCCAGTCAACCTTGCCTTTACAAGGAGCTACATCAGTTCTAGAGCCACAAGCACAGGTATCTATCCAGCAGACGTGGGCACAGAAACACATACAACAGCATACCTGCTTACCTCAGCAAATGGAACAAAGCTCAGTCATTTCACAACAAAATATCCAGAGTAGTGAAATTCTGTCAGAACTACAGAAGCAGGCTTTAGTTCAGAAACAAGCTGAATGTCAGTCTTCTTCACAGGGAGGATCCACTTTGATAGATTCCAGTACAGAAGCAGCTTTGCAAGATCCCCCTAAACTGAAGACCGTTTCAGTCCAACCACAAACTGACCTAGCTTTCCAGCAACAACATACTGTTGCCCAGCAAGTTGTCCACAGTATACCTGATTCACAGCATATAACGCAACAGAAACCTACTCAGCTGCCCTACCAAAGGTTAGTTCAGTTTTCCTTTCAGGATCAGCAAAGTAGCTTGACCCAGTCTGCTCAACAGCTTACCCAGCAGGTTTATATGCCACCACAACAAACTCTGTTTATTCCTCAGCAGGTAGTCTCAGTGTCACAGGCTGCCCCTGTAATCCAGTCTTCTGCATCCCTACAAAATGTTCCCCTCCCGACGCAGCAACAACAGGTGATAGTGACACCTCAGCAGCTTCTTGTCCAGCCACAGTTGCAAGCACAGGAGACAATAAAAACATCTAAAACACCAATTCCAATACAGCACCAGGTTCAACAGCAGGTTCCATTTAATCAGTCTGTTCCATCACTACAAGAGAATGAACAACTGACGTTATCAAGACAACTGCTGCAGCAGACTGGCCAAGTTAATCAACAGCAGGAAATAAAACAACAAATAAATACCTCACATGTCCAAGGTTCTTTAATTCAACCTGACATCACCACTCAAGAAATTCAACAACACATTCCACACGCAGTAATTCTAAAGCCAGTTCAGTCTCTGCAGCTGGGTCAACCTGTGCAGCTGGTACAACAAAAGTCACAATTTCAGCACCAAACCCATATAACCCCTCAACCCCTAAGCACTCCTTCACATCTAGATATACTTACCCCTCAGCAGCAGGGCCATATAGCAACACAACATGTTTCCCAGAAACAGCTGGAAGTTCTTCAAAAGGACAAACATGTGGAGTATAAATCACTATTATCAGAGACTCAACAGCACAGTCATGCCCATATACATCAGTCAAAAACTGAGGTTTCACCACTCTCAGCAGAGTCAATGCAGCAACATCCTGTTTTACAGGGTGTGATTCCACACCAGGTTACATTACAGGCTGAAGAATTCAGTGAGGACCAGCAGCATGATCTGTTACAGAAGGTACCAGTGCAGGATCATCTACTTAAGCAACAGTCAGGAATTGCACAGTTCCATGACCAGGCATCTCCACAACAAATTACACAAACACTCTTAGACCAGGTGACTTCAACAACTACCCCCTCACAACAGCTGCTCATTCAACAAAATCACACACTTAGTTTGAAATCCCAGCTATATGTTTCTGACCAGCAACCAGCTGTCCTTTCCAAGACATCTGTTATTTCATTGGAGAGATTCTCTGACAACAGTGGTATTAATTCTCAACCAAAGCAAGGATTTCCAATATTGCAGAGCACTGAAACAGTACCAGGATTGCCTACAAGCCCTTCACATTCTTTTTGTTACCAAATTCCTGATGTACTGCCAACGTCTGGAAAGCCCATAAGTACTACTTCTGTTCCAGCGCCTGATAATTATGCATTACCATTTCCATCGGTGGTGGATCCTCCAAACATGCCAGTGGACCCTCGATTACAGCAATCCGCTGTTCCTGTCCCTGATGTTAACAGTGGCCTTCCACAATTAGAAGATAACCATAAAGCCCAGACTCAGGTATAACACTGCATAAGTTCATAATCTTAAATTGCTTTTGTATGGCTTATTTGAAATTGTGTATCTTAATTTTGAGGTTTATTGCAAAGAAAGTTATGATTTAATGTTAGCCTTCCTTCCTTGTCAGGTCTTCCTATTATGCATTTACTAGATTACATATGTGTCAAGGTATGTTGTAACTTTTTATCATCTGTCTACTTTCTGAATCCACATGCGACAAAGTGCATCTCTAGACAGAATGCATCTAATCTTACATGATAATTACAGGTTTTATTTCAAAATTTGCATAATTTTTAAATAGTGTTTTTATTTTAATAAAATACTGCCCCTTTAAATTCAGAATACATCCCCCTGGTGGATTTGTCATTTGTAACTTTAGAGCAATGGGCTGAATCAGTTCATATTGGTTAGCCATTCCTTGTTGATAGGTTTTTATTGATTGTAGATGGCAGTGCTACTTTTCTTCCATTCAAACTGCCAAAACATCGAGGGAGTGAGAATTATGATAGTTTTGCAAAGATTATCTAATCTTATGTAATATCTAAGATCTTATTTAATAATCTAAAATATTATAATTGTTTCAAACTTTGGACATTTTTTATTAAAAATAATAAAAAGCTTAATGGCCTAGTTACACCTGCCCAGTGTTACGATCCATGGCAAATATATCATTAAATTAAAAACACATATTGTGAACAAGATGCTGCTAATCTCCTGCTCTTCCCCCTCCCTAACGCAATACTGCCAGTATCTCAGATCACCAATTCTCACTGTTGCACTCTCTATCTCTCTCTCTCTCTCCAGTGTACACCAAGAGCAATGCCACAACTCTTCCTTGCAGCTGGTATTTATCCCCTCTATTAAAGTCTTCGCCTGTCTCCTTAAATATTCTTCAGGCTTGTGGTCATTGTCCCTTAGGCAGTTAACCTCTTCTATCTGATATACACCACATGATACTATTTTACGATGAATGTGCAGTATCCATGCAACCCTTCCCACTATAAGCGTTCTACCCAGCACCAAGAACAGTGTTATCCCCCTGTAGTTGCCACAATCTAAGCGATCACCCTTCCCTTTCCGGATAGAGACGACAAGTCCTGTTTTCCAGTCAGATGATGCCCATCTTCAAAGTGGAAGCAAAGATTGCTTCCAATGCCAGGAGGACAGCCTAACCACCAGCCTGGAGAAGTTCACCCCGGATACCACCGATCCCTGCAGCCTTCCCTACCTTCATCTGGTTCACCACCTGTGCAGTCTCGGTGTGATTGGGTGGTTCATGGCTAATTGGGGGATTAGCCTAAAGAACCATGGACCCAAAGATGACCAGAAATGCCCTAGCTGGAAAGATCAGCTTTAAACGGCTGCTCAAAGGAGGCAGCCCAACAAGTCATTATTATAAAACTCAGATTACTACACTCTCTGGGTACCTTGTCTGTTGCCTCAGTGTATGAATGCCTTAACCACGGTTAGTGATGTCTCAGTGAGTTTTATTCACAGCCTCACTCAGGGGTTGATGGCTGTCCTCTAGTCATGGGTGACTTCAATGCAACCACTGGTACTGACTGGGTTGGCTATGAGGATTGTGTCGGTGACTGTGGTGAAAGTGGCTCCATGTTCCTTGACTTTGCAAAAGGTCAGGGGCTGTGGATCGCTTGATCCTGGTTCCAGCAACCTGAGCCACGCTGTTGGACTTGGTACTCTAATACTGGTGGTGCGGTGAAGGAGATCGTTCACATCCTTGTGGGCAGATGCTGGAGGCTCTTGCAAAGCTGCAGGGTCTACCGATGTACCCAGTTTTTGTGAATTCTGACCACAGACTTGTTGTTGCTACTCTGAAGATCCAGATTAGGTCCATTAGGCTACCACCTACTAGGAAAATGAGGCTGGACCTGGCCAAACTCCAAGATCAGGTTGTTTCTGATGAGTTTGCATGAGAAACTTATGGACTTGGGTGGACTACTGATCCTAATGTAATGTGGGAGACCTTAGGTGATAAGACCCTGGAGGTTGCTGAAGGTTGTGTTGGTGTTACCAGTGTTCCCAGAAGTAGGCGTTTCATCTTGCAGGGCACTCTGGATATCATCGAGAGGAGCTGCAGTGCATGGCTTGATGGCAACTTCGGTCTGTACTGGGAATTGAGAAGGATGACTGCGAAGGCTCTGAGGACAGATAAGGAGGCATTTGTTAGAGGAATCTGTGAGCAAGTGATGCACCATCTATGGTCTAGTGACTCACATCCTGCTTACAGAGGAATCAAAACAAGCACATCTGAACCTGTTCCTTGGAGAGTCACGGTCAACTTCTGACTTAAAACATTAATGTGTATTTATTTATTTATTGTTTTCCCCCCACCAATCACCTTCTGTGTATACACAGTGCTTAATGTATTTTAAACTACTAATGACAACTTCTTTTAATATGAACATTTTGAAGAGCACTTCTCAATATGAGCATTCGAATATATTGTCAGTTTATCTCAAAGTAGCCCTTATGTGTTACATTTTCTTTTTCTAACCTGTACCCTGTCAACTGCTAAGCTTTTGCCAGTTGGAATGCAAGCAGCGCTATAGATCTTTGGCAGTCTGCCACCTATAATCAGGGACAAGTGATCAACAGCAAAGGATTAACTATGAGGAATAAATATAGCTTTTTGGTCTTTCTCATGATTAACAAGTGACAAAACCATCATTAAAAACAGCCATTTTGAAATAAATATTGCTGGTATTAAAAGAGCCATTTGGAACTGTACAGTTCAGAAGAGTCATTGTTCAATATAAATTCTTTTAAAAACAAGGCGATTTTGAAATATACAGTAATCAAAAATGTTTAACAGTATTGAAACAATAAGATGACATTGTATTTCATAATGATTTATTTAACAACATAAATGGCTGTCCTTTACTTAATTTTGACAAAATAGATTCCATATTTATGTGCATATACAATAAAATTAACAAAGTAATATGTTTGACTAATATTTCATTTAATGTTTAAGGAACTAAATGCAATTAACTTACTAGATCTTGAACAGATTTTCAGGACTTACTTCTTTGTTCTGGCTATATGATATAGAAATGTATTAGAAAAAAGTTCTAAACTTCAAATACTGTGTCACTATTTGTATCAAGCTGAAGATTCTTGCAACCTGAGAATTTTTCTTTAAATAATGATTTTCAGATGGTTTTTAAAAAGATCTTTGTCCCCTGGACAAAGGAAACTAAAGTAGTTTGAAAAATGCATATTTCAAAATCCTTGCAGTCTTTCAGGTTTACTCATAAATTCCACTGGTAAAAATAACCAGTCTCTCTTCTCCACCTTTCTGTTGGAATACCATTTATTTTTGGATGTTTCAACTTCAGTGTACACAGTATATAGCTTTTAGTGAATATCTTTTTAACACATATAACAAATGTTGAAAGAATACATGCCTAAACTTGAAAAAAGATGTTCAGTCATGATCCCAGTTTAAGCTGTCAGAACTTCAGTAGTTTTACAAAGAAGAATAGGGAAAATTTGCCATTTCCACATGTACAAGTTGACAGGGGCCTATCCTCATAGACTCAAGACTGCATTTGCTAAAAACCTGCATCTACTGTGATTCAGTATTGTATAAAAATAAAATGCAAAAGCATTCAAGGCAGTGAAACGTTTTATTTGCACTTTATATAAAAATAATTATGTTTACAGATCACAATATCGCCAGAGACCTAGTATTGTGTATGGTTGATGTTGTCCTTGCATGTCTAAAGGCGATTAACAGAAACTGATGTCATTAAGGGCATCGATCCTCTAAAAGATTTGCTTTAGTACCTTAATAATAAGATTCAAAGCTATGTTGCAACGAATAGAAGCCATATTACCCTATGGGGTGCCAACCATCCCGTTCCTCCACAGCTATGTCAAACAGGAGTTAGGGAAGCCAACAAAAACACAACCCTAGACCTGGTGCGCTGTGGTAAGGCAAGTCTGTTGTCAAAAAAATAATTGAAAGCAGAGGCAGTAAATAAGAGATGCAAAGAAGGAGAGTATAAGGACAGCAGCAACTTTGTATATTTAGGGGTTTGATGGGAAAGTGTGAACTGGTGAATGTGCTGAAACAAGAAAAGTAAAAGTATACTGTGTTCAGTTTATGAGATGTAAAGGTACATGTGGAAGATTGCTTAGTATGAACAGTGGAAGGTACAGGTTTTTCTGGGAGGTGAGCATTTATGGTAGTACTGAGGTTGGTGTGTTTCTGTCAAAAAATTGGTAGACAAAGCAATGGAGAGTGAAGAAGGTGAGTGAGCATGTTGTTGTTTTTAAGGTCGTTGACAGTCAACAGCATATGCAACACAGATTGGCAAAATCAATTAAGAAAAACATGAGTTTTTGGACAGACTGATGACACTGATGATGTTGATGATGATGGTGTTGATATTAATGGGTTGCAATTTGAATCGGCATTTTGGAGCTAGTACTGATGATTATGTGGAAGACCACAGAGGATTTAGCTTTGGTGGTAGAAATGTTTATGCAGAGAACTCTGGAATTTGGTGATGCTATGGAAATAGTAGCATGCACCACCATGTTTAAAGGGGAGGAATACTAATTGACAACGTGAATCTAATGGTGTAAGGAAAACGATGGACAATTTGTGGATGACTTGTTGTTCATCAAGGCACTGTGAAAAATATAAAGGTGTTATTGAGTGGTGTAAAATGCTAATGTAGTAAGTGTAAATTTAGATGTTGTCAATGGAGTTCTCCTACTTAAGTGACATATTAATGTGCAGATGGGAAGGGGTGAGCATAGAAATAGTTTAGGGTGGCTAGAAAAAATGCAAAAAGTTTTTCCCCATTCCAACTTCTAAAGAAGCCTGTCTAGCATTGAAGGGGAAAAGTATGTAAAAGTTGTGTGTGAAGTACCATGCTGTTTAGGCACAGGCAATTAGGGTGGAATATTAACACAAGAATTACCAAAGCCTACGGAAAAATTCATAAATCCAGCCCACCTTAAATCTCTGTCAGTGTCTTTTGTCTTGTAAATGTGTCGATCAAGACAAGCAGTGTACTATTCCATCCCCCCACTGCCGCAGAATGGGCACAACGTTCTCCCAGTTCCAGCCTTGATTGATTATCTGGGAGTGAAGTGCTAGAGTTTTAGAATGGAAATAGATTATTATTTGGAACACATGCATCTCATGTGTGTTACATTTCTACAATAATCTGTGTAAACACATCATTAAAACAAACGATTTTCATTTTTTAGTAATAAATGACAAGCTGTAGATGTAAACTATATAATGTGTAAAGCCTGAAGTCCAAAGTTCAAATAAACACTTTAGCAAAAGGTTTAACAATGATACAACAGCACGTGGCGCAGTGGTAAGAATTGCTGACTTGTAATCAAGAGTCACCGGTTCGATCCTGACTGCCTCGTATATTTACTGTTTTGAGAAGTGAGCTGCTGTTATTGTTAAAATTACACAATAAAAACATACATTAGATTTGTGTCTGTAACAGCTAGTGTAAATTTATAGGACTTGTAAATGTTAGCTTTTTTTTCACTTTTATTCTCTCAGTCATGATCACAATACATACTACCCACCCCCTATCCCTCCCAAGGGATCTGATGCCGTTAGTTTTTATTTGTACTGTAGATTATCTTTCTCCCCTCCTAATCTGACCCTAAGTAACAGTGCCAGCATACATTCAGAACCGATCTGACGCTGTTCGTTTTCAAATAATATTGCATTAGTGCGATGATGTTTTTTGATTGGTACTATTCAGGTCATAAAATGATTTCTTCAAAATGTCACATATATTTGACTCTTTCTTTTTTTCTCCAGTGCTGGGTTGATATCTTGCGCCAGAAGGCGTGAGCTTATTCAGTGCGAGCAGGAGCACGCAGGTGGCTGGTTGCTTGTGCTATAACAAGCTTGACCTGGCAGCGATCAACGCGCATGTACTGTGCAAGGCATGTATGGGGTCCACTGAGCAAGAAGAGTGTTCATGGCTCACCTTGCATAGGAGCTTTCTTTCCTCTGCATGTCCTGGAGTACAATAGAAACACCACCATCCACCAACATGTGAAGACTGGGAAAGATCGTAAAAAAAAAAAAAAAATACCACACGGTCACTAATTACAACCGCAAGATGTTGAATGATATGGATAATGTTACATCAATGCCAGCTCACTACTCAAAACAGTAAATACACGAGGGAGTCATGATCGAACCGGGGACTCTTGATTACAAGTCAGCAATTCTCACAGCTATGCCATGGAAGCTTTTGCATAATCCTTGAACCTTTTGTGAAAGTGTTTATTTGATCTTTGGACTTCAAGCTTCACATATTATATAGTTTGTGTATATTTTGTCATTTATTACTAAAATATGAAAAATGTGTCTGTTTTAACAATGTGTTTACACAGATTATTGTAGAAACAGAACACACATGAGATACATGTGTTCCAAGTAACAATCTATTTCCATTCTAAAACTCCAGAACTTCACTCCCAGATAGTCAATCAAGGCTGGAGCTGGGAGAAAGTTGTGCCCGTTCTGCGGCGATGGGGGGATGGAATAGTAGGCTGCTTGCTGCTTGTCTTGATCGGCACATTTACATGACAAAAGACGCTGACAGAGAGTTGCGAAGGGATTTAAGGTGGGCCGGATTTACAAGTTTTTTCGTAGGTTTTGGTAATTCTAGTGTTAAGCCAAGCTGGGAATCACAGAAATGAGAATGGTACAGATTGATGGATGGAGTGTCATAGAGTGAGAAGGATGAATGCTGAGTTAAGTCTAACATAAGACGTTGTGTTGAGATGTAAGGCATTGGACTGAAGAAAATAGGACAGTGATGGTTTGGGTATTTGCATTAAAAAGCAGAAGATGGTTGCATGCAAAGGTGGTCCAAGGTGATGGGAGGTGGGACTGAAGCCCAGAGGGAGGTCGAAGATGATATGAAAAGAATAGTTTTCTATTATTTATTAGTAGGGCATTGTATTGGCACTGATGTACCTATTCGATTCTGATTCACAATGCCCCAATTTTATTTGATATCGATGTTATCTTGATTAAATTAGTGTGCACTGATATACTGTATATTTATATGAAGCAGAGGCTTTTTTTAGAAATTACTTAACAATGCATCGAGAACATTAATATAATGTGTCAAACACTTTATTTTGAAGAGTGTCTAATAGTGATTTCAAAACGTATGTATGAGCATGGAATGACACTTGAGAACGTCTGTATTTGGAAAATGTAGAACAAAATATCATTGCTCTTTAAAAAAATAAATAAATAAATAATTCACAGCATCGTACTCATTCGCCATAATTATAACATGTATCGCCACAACAGAGTCCACACACATTATGGGGGTCTACTTGTTTTAATACAATGCTATGGAATTTACTTTATAAAACATCTATATCCTATTGTGAATAATATTATAAAATAATCAATTATTGCTTCTTAAATAATAGTTATTCAATAACCTAACCTATTCGTGTTAGAAAGCTCCATGTAGACATGCTTCAACAAAACTGTTGTCCATTTAAAATAATCATGAATAAATCGAAATTAAGCATTCAGTGGAAAGACCTGCGTCTTTCTATAATTCTACAAGTTATACATCTTCAGGTGCACAAGTGTAGCAGTCACATTAATCAGTCTTGAAAATGTGTCCTCACAGTTCCTCCTCAGACAAAAAGGAAGTGTTTTAAAATGAGGATTTAGTGCTGATGCTTGTTGATAGCAGCACTGGATGAATGAAACATAAAAGAAAAAGAACAGGCCATTGTGGCTGACTAGTCCACTGATATGATCTGTGCAGTAAAGATTATGGAGATCTTCACACCAGCTGCTTTGTGCATACACTCAACTATATCGTCTCAGGCTGCTCTGAAAATTCCAATAATTGCCTACTTGCTTGGCTGGGTGAGGCGTGTTGCAAACTTTTTCCACCCTAGCAGTACTGTTTGCCACATGGTTAAAGAGAAGCAGTGTTTTATTGGAATTGCCAACACAAAAGTGCTAGAAAGGTTTTTGGAACAACAGCTAGCCAACCATCTCGGCAGGTCTGCGTACTGTGTAGGCAGCAAGATTGCTTCAAGTGTGGCTAGCTTGCAGCATGCTTGTCTACAATACATCAGTTACACTTTCCCCATTATTTCTAATGTAGTGACATGTGATTTGTCATGTACAAATCTGCTGCCCTGGATGTTCAGATGTCATAAGTTAGGGCTAGTCCCCTCAAAGCTGAGAGACATAGCGATGCTTTGCATAAGATCTTCATAAAGCCTAAATACAATAACTTCACTCACTTGCTTTCTCGTTGGTATAGTATACCGCAGTTCATAAACCTGTATTATGTGGTAAAAGCCCTCATTTTCAGCATGAGTGTAGGTTATCATATCTACGTATGAAAACTGCTATACCAGAAGAACCTCGGTTCACGAACGTCTCGGTACACGTACAAATCGGTTTACGACCAAAAAGTTCGCCAAACTTTTGCCTCAGTCCACGACCACACACTCGGCATAAGAACAAGCCAGTTTCCCTTTCGGTTTGAACAAGCCAGTTTCCCTTTCGGTTTGTACATGTTCAGTCTCTCCCTGTGCATTTCCAGTGCAGAGAGAGAGAGACGCACACAGGCACAGGTGAGAGAGAGGCCTCTCGCACACACACCACACTCTCGCGAGAGAGGCACACATACATACACACACACACACACAGGCGTGCGCTAGAGAGAGGCACACACACACACACACACAGGCGCACGCTAGAGAGAGAGATACACACAGGTGCTCCAGGCTCACGAAACAGAGACACACTTATTCACGAAAGAGAGCGAGCGAGAGAGGGAGGGCTGGACGCATAAGGTAGAAAAGACTTGTTTTTGTTTTCAGTTCTGTTTACAGCGATCGGTTCATAGCATGCATTGTGGCAATGTTACTTTTCTTGGTGGTTTATTAAATTATGGATTTTTCAAATGTTCATTTTTTTCCCAGTGCTTAAAAAAAAAAAAAAACATGTTTTTAGCGAGCGGTTCCTAGCACTATAGCTCGAACTATTGCAGTGTTAGTTTTCTCTGTTGTTCAAGGTTTTCTCAGTGTTATTCAATGTTTTTACATTTAGTTTACTATTACGCTGTGCATTCTATGGTATAATTAACTATATTTGTGCTTAAAAACTAAAAAAAAAAATATATACTCAGCAAAAAAAGAAACGTCCCTTTTTCAGGACTGTGTATTTCAACAATAATGTTTTAAAAATCCAAATAACTTTACAGATCTTCATTGTAAAGGGTTTAAACAACGTTTTCCATGCATTTTCAATTAACCATAATCAATTAATTAACATGCACCTGTGGAATGGTCGTTAAGACCTTAACAGCTTACAGAAAGTAGGCATTTAAGGTCACAGTTCTAAAAACGCAGGACACTAAAGAGACTTGTCTACCGACTGTGAAAAACACCCAAAGAAAGATGCCCAGGGTCCCTGCTCATCTGCGTGAACGTGCATTAGGCATGCTGCAGGGAGGTATGAGGACTGCTGATGTGGCTAGGGCAATAAATTGCCATGTCCGCACTGTGAGAGGCCTAAGACAGCGCTACAGGGAGACAGGAAGGACAGATGATCATCCTCGCAGTGGAAGAGCCCGGATCTCAATCCCATTGAGCACGTCTGGGACCTGTTGGATCGCAGGGTGAGGGCTAGGGCCATTCCCCCCAGAAATGTCCAGGAACTTGCAGGTGCCTTGGTGGAAGAGTGGGGTAACATCTCACAACAAGAACTGACAAATCTGGTCCAGTCCATGAGGAGGAGATGCACTGCAGTACTTCAAGCAGCTGGTGGCCACACCAGATACTGACTGGTACTTTTGATTTTGAGCCTCCCTTCATTCAGGGACACATTGTGAAACATTTTTAGTTTATGTCTTATGGTGTTGACTCTTTTAGTGTTCATACAAATATTTACACATTAAGTTTACTAAAAGTAAAAACAGTTGAAAGTCAGAGGACGTTTCTTTTTTTGCTGAGTATATTTACATACATATCTGGAATGTATTAATTGTATTTACATACAATCCTATGGTGGAAATTGCTTCTTCACGACCAAAACGGTTTATGACCAGAGTTTTGGAACGAATTATGGTCGTGAACCGAGGTTCCACTGTACATTGCTATTTTTTTTTTTTTTTGCATGAGGCTGTCAACCAAGACATCAGGATAAATAATTTCTTAAAAGTTTTATGTTACAACAATACTTAACTTCTGAGCTGCACATCCTACATAAGGCTTTGCATGATAGTAACATGCTTTTTCTATAGAAAGTCTCAAAGGTACATTAGCAATGTCTACTGGTTTGGATGCTAAAAACAAGGTAATGGAAATCTGCATCATAATTGAGCAGGATAGAGATTCACAAGAACGATCATGAGACTTGAACAATTGGTATAGAATCATTTAAACAAAAAATAACGATTAGTCAGAAAAGTGATATTTTTACCCAGCCCTAGGTATTCGTGCTACTCTATTATTGGAGCACTAATTTAGATTTCTGTTAATTCTGGCCCATCATTTGACAATATACTATTACTGGCCATTCTCAACATCCTCCAGTATTTCAACAAAAGGTATTATTAATTAGTTCAAGTTTGTCAGACATTATGAAAACTTTGCCTTATGATGTTTCTCTGTCATTTTGACTACAGTATATGAACTTTTTTTTTTTAGCAGTCTGTTTAGGGTAATTGAAATTTGTGTCTTAAGTGCTAGCATTTTAAGGATGCTTATACATGTCATTTGATGTCTCCGTTTTTGGATGCCACTTTGTGTTTAGTTATTCCTGATAACCCTGCTTCTGTAGAAATCACTAATTCATTGCTTGCCAGTGAATTGGCATTAGTCAGTTGGAAGACCAACATTGCTACCCTCACTCTTGAGATGTTGAATTCAAATATTTTGTGGTTCAAAACTATGTATAGCATTTTTACGTAACCATATACCTATACACACATGTATGTTTGTTTCCATCATGGTATTCTGTTTTTGTTTACATCAGCCTTTGTTAAGTTTATTTTAAAATAAATTATACACAACATTTTTTTAACCTGTACCTTTCTGGGGTAGCCACTCCCAGAGGAAAACGTTTTAAAGCTTTAAATAGTGATTTGTGTCAAAAGTACCCCATCCCATTTGACAGACAAAGGATAAGCTCTGGTCCCCTATGATTTTAAGTTGAATTAAGTGGGTTGGCGAATGTTATGTCACATCAAAGTATATGGGCAAATAAGCACTCCTAATACCAGCATAATGAAAGACTTGTTTTCTCTTTCACACAGCAAAATGCTTTACATATTTTGTTTGATAGAAGGCTTTTAACTTACATTATTTTACTGTATGTTCTTTGTTCTAAAATCAACCATTCGGTTGAAGGCACATTTTCTGCTACTGGTAAGAGTACCATTTTTGTTCTCCAGGCACTCAGTGTTATAGATGTTGCTAAAAATATCTAACACTCCTAAAAATGTTAGAATGCCATGCATTTTTGTAGACATGCCACATCATGGTATAGTTTAATTCATTTCATATTTTTATTAAGATTTTAATCAACATGTTTATCATAAAATAGCTATATTTTATAAGACCGTTAAGGGTCCTGATGACCGCAGTGTATAAATTACAATGCTCTGTAACAATCTATTTAAAATCTACTTTATGGTTAATTATTAATTATATTATTCAGATTTGATGTCATTGCATATTCTGAAATTATAATATTAGTGTTCTCTTTCAGAAATTACATTTTGAAGTCATTTTTAAGGCATGCTCATTTGTTGAACAGAAGATAATTTTTTATACGACTTTATTGTTTAGTTCACAATTCATTAAGTAATCTTAAAACAAGGTGTCATGTAAAGTGTAGTAAAAAAAGTATACAGTAGGTCTTATGGGTACAATCAATTGAAAATATTGTATCACTTGTTACAATAAATATATCAAGATTTGAGATTGTAAAATTTGTTTACAAAATTGTTGTTACAAGTATATGAGATATCAAATATTAAATAATTTATTGTTTACTTGAATGCATTTTTTTTTCTTATTCTAGAGCTTGCAAGAAATTCTTTGTGTTCAGCAACAGCACTTCCTGCCAAAGCAAGACTCTCTTCCTGGGTAAATTCCTTTACCAAGTAGTATTTGCTGCCGTCATTATAACTTATAAGCTGACATTTTCATTAAACTGAATGGAAACTATAATATTTGAGCTGTAATGAAACCTTTAAGTACAAGTGACATACTTTGTTTCATTCACCTGTCAACTTTTTCAGTATTCTCCCATTCGTAATCAGTTTACATAATCCTTCATAGACATTTTTTTTTAAATCCTGAATGCTTTTTTAGACTCTTGGACAAGAATCAGCGATCAGAGTATTTATGCAGATCAGAACAATAGATGCCTTTCAAAGGTAAAAAAAATGAAAAGATAGTCTATTTGAGAATCTTGTAAAGCTGGTTTCTGCTATCAAAGCTTAAGATGTATGTTAGTGAAATGCATTTTTGATTTAATGTCCAGGAAAGGAGCAACAGTTACATTCTTTGTTTTGAGGCAAATACAAAAAATACACTGTTGTGTCTATTATAAAGTTAATATAATAATAATAATAATAATACATTTTATTTATTTAGCGCCTTTCCCATGCTCAAGGCACTTCACAGAGTTTAAGAAAGAACAGCAGGGTATACAGTATACCCTGTGGGGTACAACAAGATTGCCAAAATCAGAGGACCTTAGTGGGCGGACAGGCACATAGTGATAGACAAGGTCACTGATGTAGTTTGGTGCAAGGTCGTTTTAAGGATTTGTAGGTTATTAGTAGAATTTTATATTCAATTCTGTAAGACACTGGGAGCCAGTGAAGGCGAAGCAGGATGGGTATTATGTGCTCGCTGCTGCTGGTTCATGTAAGGACTATTGCAGCCGAGTTTTGAATAAGCTGGAGCTGGGATATAAGATTAGAAGGGGCACCTGGCAGTAGGGAATTACAATAATCCATGCGGGATGTGGTAAAAGCATGGACAAGTTTCTTAACGTTAGAAAAGGAGAGGAAGGAGCGAACACGTGATATGTTACAGAGGTGAAAGTAAGAATGTTTCTTAATGTGATTTATGTGGGCGGAATAAGAATGGGATGAATCAAAAATGACACCAAGATTCTTTGCAGTAGAAGCAGGTCTGATGAGATCATCACCAAGATTGACTTGGAAGGAGCTCATTTAATTAAGTTGCACTTTAGTCCCAATTTGCAGGAGTTCAATTTTGTTGCAATTTAAATTTAAAGCGTTCTGCTCCATCCAGGTTTTAATTTCACTGAGGCAAGCTGTGAGCTGAGAAAGCTCTGAAGTTTCACTTTTAACATTGAAATAGAGTTGAGTATCGTCTGCATATAAAATAACATGATAACCCAGTCCAAAGCTACTGTACGAATAATATGGCCAAGGGGGAAGCATATAAATGCAGAAAAGCAGAGGACAGAGCCCTGTGGAACTCCTTGTATGACTGGTGCTGTGCTGGACCTGCTGTTGCCAAACTCTTGCCTATCAGTCAGATAGGATTTGAACCACTGGAGGGCAGTGCCAGAGATACCCAGCATGTTCTCCATTCTGGGCAGTAGAATGTCATGTCTGACAGTGTCAAATGCTGCACTGAGGTCTAACAGAATTAATATGCTGGTTTGTCCAGAGTCTGCTGCCATAAGCAAATCATTGGTGACCCGTAGCAGAGCAGTTTCACAGCTGTACTGTGCTCTGAAACCAGACTGAAAGGGTTCCATCAAATTATTAGAAGTTAAGTAGTTGGTGAGTTGGGAAGCAACAACACGCTCAAGAACTTCTGACAGAAAAGGTAAGTGGGAAATAGGCCAAAAATTGTTACGATTGTCAGCATCAAGACCAGACTTTTTTAACACTGGGGTTATAGAAGCGATTTTAAAAGTGAGCGGCACAGAGCCAGTGTCAAGGGATGAGTTTATTATTGTTGTAACAGTCGGGATTATGGCATGAAGGCAGGATTTAAGTAGTTTGGTGGGGATGGGGTCCAGTACACAAGTAGTCGGCCTTGTCTTACAAAGCAGGTCATTCACAAAAGCAGATGTGACTGGTGAAAACTTAGAGAAGAAGCTGGATGGAGTGGGGAAAAAGGGAAAAATATAAACAGATGATGTATTTCTGTTAGTTGAATTATTTAGATCTTCAGTAGCAGAGGTAGTTGGGCCAGATGCAGGTTGGAGTCGTTTATTAACTACAGAGAACAAAACCCTTGGGTTATCGTGGCCACTTTCTATTATTCTGCCATAATGGGTGTTCTTGGCTGCAGTTAGTGCTTCTCTGTAAGCTTTTTGGTGGTCAGCGAATGCCTTGATGTGCACGGTGAGGTCAGACTTAAGTGACATTCTCTCAAGCTGTCGGCCATCTGCTTTTATAGATCGCAGTTCTGAATTGTACCAAGAAGCTGAACACTTAAAGGAAACCTTCTTATGTTTTAAAGGAGTCGTTTATCTAATGCTGAATGAAGGGCTGTGTTATAGTGGTCAACAAGACTGTGTTGATGGAATAGGTGAAGACGGTAAAAGATCAGAAATGGATTCAGAAAAGACAGAGGGACAGATATTTTTAAGGTTTCCGTAAGAAATTTGTCGTTTACAGGTAAGATGACGGAGAGGTAATGAGACAGTGAAAAGTACTGTTTTATGGTCAGAGAGTCCCAAATCAGTACTGTAAGTGTTGGCAACAGATAGTCCAGATGTACAGATTAGATCCAATATATGACCACCAGAGTGGGTGGGAAAATCAACATGCTTTGTCAAGTCAAAACAGTCCAGTAAGGATAGGAATTCATTTCTCAGTTTAGATATGGGGATGTCAATATGGATGCTGAAATCACCAAGAAGAATGACTCTCTGTGAAAAGGAACTTAAGTGGGTTAATAGTTCAGTCAGATCAGATAAGGAGGATGTGTTGTATTTTGGAGAATGATAAAGAACAATGAGTAAGACAGGACCTGATTCCGTTATTAGTTTAAGAGCCAGTCACGTGAAAGACAATGGACAGTCAATTGGGATTCTTTTGATGTTTAACTTCACTCTGACAATTACTACAAGTCCTCCGCCTTGTCTTGCGCTACGAGGCTCTGTGAGGAAAGTGTTACTAGGTGGTGTCGCCTCCGTGAGAGACGTCATTCAAGTTTTGCCAAGTCTCCGTTAAACACAGCATATCAAGTTTGGTGTCGATGATGAATTCTGACGGCACTAATGCTTTGTCATTGAGAGACCTCAAATTAAACAATGTGATAGTTGATGAGACTTCTTTTTGCACAGAGCCATGACCGGAGTTTATTTTCACATACTGTAAATTTGGCACACTGACACTTCTATTTTCAAGGCCGTGAGTAGGACAGCGTATTCCTGAGCAAGTGCTGCCTGTGATCTTTTCATTCGCAGCCCGGTGGTGACCTGACCCGTGAACTTGTTGCTAATCCTGAAATCTTTTCAAGTCTATTGCCATTCTATGGGGATGGTCACAGCAGAAGAACCTGAAGGATTTTCTTACTTTCGTAACAGTTCCTTTGTTCTGATACATATTGAAATGCAATGGTGAAAAGTGGTCCTAATTTTTTAAGATATATGTAGGAAAGTGCAAGCTGAAGGTTGAATGAGAGGACCCAAATGAATTAGAAGAGGTGAGTCAATGGCTACGTAGTTTGATTAGGATGCTAGAGTTCTGATGTGAGATATGCTGTAGGTCATTTATTTTTCATGGCTTTTTTTTTTTCAAATCAATAAAATTGTCTGCTGCTAAAACATCAGGATATTGTGTCCAAAAAATTAGTATCTGCTAGGAAGCTGCTTTCTGATTCCAGGTTTTTTCTTCCAGCATGACAAGAACAAATAAATATTGAAATAATAACAAAATCAACATTTTGTCACAGCTCTCTCATTCTCTGAAAATATACTGTATTTAAACTGTCAGTGTTTTCATATATAGAGCACTTCTAAAAGATACCATATGTTAAAACCACAAATACCACATGCAGCAGAACACATCTACATATGTGCAGACATTTTTCATTAGGTTTTTAATGCACCTAAACAGTAACACAAGCAATATGTACAGAGAAATGCATATAGAATACAATATGTAAATGAAAATATTAAGTAAAATCACAGTATAAATTTATCAAACAGCAACCAGAACCAACAATAAGAAAAAAAATCCACACTGTACAGAACCTCTCTCTTCTAGGTTAACTGAACTTGTAGTCTCTCCCAGGGGTTCTTAAGCAGTGTACCTTGGCATTAGAAAAATGCCCAATTCTGATCCAAAGCAGGTATGTCATTAATGATGTCAAATCTAAGGTCCAGTTACATTGAAGTGAGAGAATTGAAATTGTCAACTCAAAAACATATTGATGAGAGAGAAAACCATAA
Organism: Polypterus senegalus; assembly: GCF_016835505.1. Taxonomy (NCBI): domain Eukaryota; kingdom Metazoa; phylum Chordata; class Cladistia; order Polypteriformes; family Polypteridae; genus Polypterus; species Polypterus senegalus. The sequence continues at coordinate 75,381,286 of NC_053166.1, read as the reverse complement.
AAGAATTCAACACTGGCAAAGTTAAGAATATCCAATACGAATTCTCTCACTAGCAATTGTAACAAGAGTAGGCTATTCTCAAAAACTTCAGACTTCACCTTTGAATTAGATTTTAAGATTGATTAAGCATTTTTCATTAAAGTTAGTAGCCATTCCAGAGTCTGAGTACCCTATTGCTGAATCGTCTGCCACCAGTGCCTTTTTTTTTCCTGGTAATTGAAATAAGACTTGTATTTTATGATTGCTGCATATGTTAATTGAGACAAAGTATACAGATGTTCTTTGTTCAAACTGTGCTGAATTGTAGAATGATGTACAGATACACCATCTGCAGCAAGAGGTTCTTGCAGGTCTTTAGAGGTGATCTGCAGGTTGTCTGTAACCTTTCTCACAATCTTGCGCATATGCCGCTCCTGTATTATTCTTGGCCTGCCAGACCTTGTTTTAACAGTAACTGTGCCTGTGGCCTTCCATTTCCTGATTACGTTCCTTACAGTTTAAACCTCTGACATAGCTTTTTGTAGCCTTCCCCTAAACCAGCGGTTCTCAAACTTTCGTATTTTGACACTCCCACCCCCACCTGTAATAATTCTGCGACCCTGCATAATATAAGATAGATGAGAATAGCCCATGATACAACTAACAAAGGTATGATACTTGTGCGGTGTCGTCGTATCCTATCATTTTTACTTCCATAAGATTTACATGTGTTCGGCTAACTTTGATGAAATATTTGCAGTTTATTTTTTTTTAGTGCTTTAATAACTGTTAAAATGCCATGTGTGGTTTTTGGTAGTAATTCTAATCCCAAAAACAAAGAATAAATTATTTATTCTTATTGATTTTTTTTTATGTAAAGAAATGATTAAATATGTTTAATTTTTAAAAATCCCATAAACGAGGACACCTATGAAGTCAACCTGCACGAGACGAACATATTTTTGTCTGACAAATATTATACCGCTGTTAGTTGTATAATGAAAATAACCCAATACGCAGTAAATTATTTAACTCAATTTGGTAATGTTGGCTACGCTGCCAATGTGGTGCAATCGTGCTGCATTATCACCTGATCTACTGTTACCCAAATGTTCGCGTCAGATACCGATACGTCTCAAACTTTCTGGATTGAAAATACGTGACTATAAAAGCAGCAGAAGCGGCACCACTCATCAGTTAGTCTTTAGATCTATGCCTTAGAAATGTTTTATTTTAATTTTAGTTATAATGCATTCGCTGTGATTATATGCTTGCAAATTTAAATTTGAAATAATGTAAAAAATGTATTTTGATGTCTTGTTCATTTATTCGGTGCCCCACCCCACAGTTTGAGAACCGCTGCCCTAAACCATGATACTCAACAATCTTTGTTTTCAGATCTTTTGAGAATTGCTTTGAGGATCCTATGCTGTCACTCTTCAGAGGAAAGTCAAAGGGAAGCAGAACTTGCAATTGACCACCTTAAATACCTTTTCTCATAATCGGACACACCTGTCCATGAAGTTCAAGGCTTAACGAGCTAATCCAACCAATTTGGTGTTGCAATTAATCAGTATTGAGCAGTTACATACATTCAAATCAGCAAAATTACAATGGTACCCAAATTTTTGCACAGCCAGTTTTTTAACATTTAATTTAATTTCATACAACTAAATACTGCTTCACTAAAATTCTTTGTTCAGAAAACACCCCAGTACTCGGATGTTCCTAGGAAATGAAAGACATACCACTGTTTTCTTTTTTGTTGAAAGTAGAGTAAATTATTATGCAGGATGAGAGGGGTTCCCAAACATTTTCATATCACTGTATGTACCTTGACCCAATCAAACAGTATAAAATTAATGTTATCATAAGGCAACATTAATAAAATAATGTAAAACCATTGGTAGCAAAAGTAGGAAATGCATTTGAAAAGAGACTTTTAAGAAACGGTTAAGAAATTTATTAGGAAAAAGTGTCTTATTAAAATGTTTTTTTGTAGAAAATAAAGATGATGAAAGTTGCGTCTTGTAAAGTCTGGATGCAGAGTTGCTTCAGATTGTTGTTCATTCTGCAGAGGTCCTTCTCAGTTTCTTTGGGCTTCTCTGCTCTCCTTACTTTTCTCTTTTCTGACACAGGGAATAAGTACTGAACACTCTTACTGAAATTTATTTAATGTTTAGTAGAAAAGCATTTGTTGGCAATGACAGCTTCAAGAAGCCTCCAGTATAGGCAAACTAGTCACATGCATTGCTCAGGTGTGATTTTTGGCCCATTCATCCACACAAACTGTCTTCAAATCTTGAAGGTTCCGGGGGCCTCTTCTATGAACTCAGATCTTCAGTTCTCACCATAGATTTTCAATTGGATTCAAGTCTGGTGACTGACTGGGTAATTGTAGCAGCTTTATTTTCTTTTTCTGAAACCAGTTGAGAGTTTCATTGGCTATATGTTGCTATATGTTTGGGAACCTTGTCTTGCGAAAATGTCCATCCTCATTTCATCTGCATCATGGTAGATGGCAGCAGATTCTTATCAAGATTGTCCTGGTACATTTCTCCATTCCTCTTTCCTTCAATTATTTGAGGTCTTCCAGTATCACATGCTGAAAACAGCCCCACACCATGATTTCCCACCTCCACACTTCACTGTTGGTATGGGGTTTTTGGGGTGATGTGCAGTGCCATTTCTCCTCCAAACATGGTGTGTACAATGAGATCCAAAGAGTTCAATTTTGATCACATCTGACCAGAATGTATTTTCTTCCAGTGTTTCATTGGCTTATCCAAATGTTGTGCAGCAAACTTAAAATGACCTTCAACATGCTTTTTTTTTTAGCAATGGAGTCTTGTGCTGTAAGCATGCATAGAGAAGCCATGGTGGTTGAGTGCATTACTTATTGTTTTCTTTGAAACAACTGTACTTGCTAATTCCAGGTCTTTCTGAAGCTCTCCACGAGTGGTCCTTGACTCTTGGACAACTCACCTGATTATTCTTTTGACTCCTCTGTCAGAAATCTTGCGAGGAGCATCTAGTCGTGGCTGGTTTATGGTGAAATGATGTTCTTTTCACTTCTGGATTATGGTCCCAATGGCGCTCACTGGAACATTCAGAAGTTTAGAAATGCATCTGTAATCAATGCCATTAGTATGTTTTGCTGCAATAAGGTTGCAAAGGTCTTGTGAGACCTTCATGAGAGGCTTCTCGTGTGACACCTTTGTAATTAGAAACCATTTTACAGGCCATCAGTTAGGACTAAACCAACTGATATTAATTTGCCATTTGTTTTCTAAATGCTGACAGATTTCAGCTGGTTTCTTGGCTTTCCATGCCATTTTGCACCTCCTTTTCTTCTTGGGTTCAATGCTTTTCCCTACGTCATTCCACTTTATTACACATAACTTAATTTATGGACTTGTTTGTTTTAATTTCTTTGTAAATGATGATTACTTGGGTTGTTACCAAGATCTGGTGAAACTTTCATGTCTGCCCTATTAGAAATAATATCTACTGTTTAAAACTTTGCCACATTCAATACTTTTTACCCTCTGTACAGTACATGTAAATGCTGAGGCTACCTAACAAAATTACTTTATCATAATTGATTATTCCATTTAAAAAAGTTGTGCAATTGCCTAAGATTGAATGAGAATTTTGAAAATTTATACAAAAATTATTTAAATCAAAATTATTTTATTTTTAATTCTGCTTTACAACCTACCATCAGGACTTCACAGGATACAGTGTCACTTTTTTATTTTGGAAAATATTTAAGTTCAGCATTAGAAATTGTCCCCCTCTACCTATAGTGCAATATTTTTAGAGAAAATACAAGAAAAAAAATTACGACAGGATATTAGGCTGGTAACGTAAGGTCTTTGAGTGGAACTATTTGTTTTTGTGAATATGTAACATCCAGCACTTTGTGATAAGAGAGAGTTTTGTATTTCATGCATTTGCTTCTCTTCATCCTCTGCCTTCCTGTTTTTCTTCCTCTTCATTTTCATCAAATGTTAATGGCACTTTAACCTACTTTCGTGAACTTTCTTAGATATCCTTACATTTTTTTTCTGATTGCCTCATTAATCTTTCTGTCCTTTTTTGCCTCATTAATCTTTCTGTCCTTTTTTTCCACACATCTATCTCAGCTTTCTCATTTGTGCCACATCTAACTTCTCCTGAGCTCCTTTTACTGCCCATGTCTCAATTCCATACTTCATTTCTGTTACCACTGTCTTAAGAACCTTACCTTTTAATCTTTGCCTTAATTATTTAATTACTCGGTACTCCTGATATCATCTTCAAATTATTCCATTCACACTGCACCGCTCTGTGTCATCACTGCATCTAATTTTCCTTCTTAGGCTACCATTGATCCTAGATGCTTTAAATGTACACACACTTTTCAATAACTGTCCCTGCAGACTAACTTCTGAATTCTGTTTATCATTAAACCTCATATATTCTGTCATCTTCCTATTTAACTTGAATCCTCTTCCTTCCAAAGCACGTCTCCATTCTTTCAACTTCTCCACTTCTAAATTTTTGGTGCTCCACAACATAATGTCATCATCCAAAGGCATGCACCAGGGGAATTGGTCTTTTATCCTGTGACTCAGTATTTCTATAACCAGATCGAGGAGGTAAGGACTGAAGGAAGATACCGTACCTGGTACAGACCTATTGTAACTGGGATCTTGTCAGTTAATCCAACACTGCTTTTAACCAGAGTCTTCACTCCCTCATACATATCCTACACAATCTTCACATGCTTCCCTTGTACTCCTTTCTCTCTCATACATCTTCAGACGACCTGATGTGGCACTATATCGTAAGCCTCATCCACATATGGAAACCTTTGTTTTTCTCTGCGCTTGTCTAAGAGCTGTCTCAATGCAAAGACTACATTAGTTGTTCCTCTCCCTTGAATAAAACAAGCGGTTCCATCCCTATTGTGGTCTGTTCACTAAGTTTTCTCACTATATAACCCTTTTCCCAAATTTGTATTGTGTATGACATCAGTTTTATCCCTCTATAGTTTCCACAGTCATGAATATCACCCATCTCCTTATAAATGGCTATAATCCCTTTGTTCCTCCACTCCACAACATATCGACTCCCTCTTCTCCTAAACTCATCTACACTTGTGCTGGTGTTTCATCTGTTCCTTTTGCCTTTCCATTTTTCTTTTCAGTGCCTCCTTTACTTCCTCCCCTCCCTCCTTAATCTTGGTACTAGCTTTTCATTTGGAACTCCATTCCTAAATGCTAACTTTGGATTTTCTTCATTCAACCGTTTTTAAAAGTACCTCTTTCATCTATTCCTGATCCTGCTGTTTCAAGATCACACCTTGCTCATCTTTCATTTGCTTTATCTGACTAAAATTCTTCACAGCCATGTCCTCTTTGCCCCATTCTTCACCTCTGTAACATCCTGAATCACTCTATTCCTCCACCAAATCTCTGCCTCCAGGTGGGCTCCTTCCTGTCATCCTACCTAACATCCTTTCACCTACTATTAATGACAGCTTTTCTGTTTTTCTCCAACCATTCCTCCATACTCTCAAATAACTGCCCTTCATTTAAAACTTTCTCTCTAAACCTGTTCTTGAACCATTCCTCTTTTAATCCCCACCACTTTATCCTTGGTGCTGCTTGCTCTTCTTATATTCTCCTATTAATTCTGATATCTTTTTTTTTTTTTTATCACCTCCACTTTATACTGCACTGTCGCACTTTCCGTATTTATGACCTTAAAATTGTTTATTTCTAATGAAATCATCTTCTACACATTAGAAAGTCTATCTGGCTTCCTCTTCCTCCACTACTGTAAGTCATAAACTGATTGATTTACTTTCTCTTCAAAAAAAAAAATGTGTTAACTATTACCAAACCAAATGCCATGGCAAAAACTACTATCCTTTCCCCTTCCCCATTTTTCTCCCCTACTTTGAGCCTTTTATGTACCCTCTCTATCATATCTCTATTCTTTCCCATGAAATGGCATCCTTGATGATGCGACTGTTTATGTAGTGGCAAGCAAGAAGAATTCCAATGTGATTATGACTGGGTGATGATCAATTTCTTTTCATCTCATCCAGTGTTTACTTGACCAATATGGCTTTCAATCCTTATTAGGCCATCTTTTTCAATGAAACAAATTTGGCATTTTGAATGGGCTGTCTCTTCCAATGCATTTCTTCTATCTGATCCATTGAAGCGATTTTGAAAAGATTTCTTCCTGCACACTTTGGATGACAACAGTTTAAACTTTTGTGTAAAACTATTGAAAGAGATTGTAACCTTAAGAGAGATGATTGGCAGTAATTCCTCCAGGGTGTTTCTCTTATGCTGATGTTGCTTCCTTCCAGTAGAAGCATGCAAAAGTATTAAATCCCTTTTGAAAGTCATCATTTTCTACATGACAATTTTTTTTACAGATATTTATCCATTCAGTATTTTTGATGTGAACTCTTGTGCTGTAACAATACATTTCCAAAGTCAAAATAAACTATTTTCTGTTGATATATACAGTAACTGTGCTTTGGAACCTTCAGGTTTACACAGTTGACAAATTGATCACAAAGTACACAGGTGACAATCATTTGACTATAATTAATCATAATTAGGTACTACTTGTGAGTCATTTGTATCTCTGGATATTCAAAGAACCTTTTGTAAGAACCATAGTCTTTATTGGAAAATCACTGCACAAAATAAAGACAAAGGAGCATTCTGCTGATGTGAGACACAAAGTAATTGAAATACGTGAGGCATGTAATGACTACAAAAATATCAGAGTTTGAATGTCCCATTAAGCACTATTGGATCCATCATCCGATAGTGGAAGGTTCACTACCCCTCAAAACTAAACATCTGATCAAGACATTTACTTGTGACAAAGGCTACTAAAAATCAAACCGTCACTCTCAAAAGTCTGCAGTGTTCTTTGGCTGAAACTGGAGTGAAAGTTCATAAGTTTGCAATTACAAGAGCTCTCTATAAAACTGGCCTTCACACAATGGTAGTAAGAAAGAAACCATTTCTCAAGAAGGTCCACATAAAAGCACGTATGGCATTTGCTACAAAGCATGAGAAACATCCAGTTAAGATGTGAGAGAAGGTTTTGGGGTTCAAAGAAATGAAAATAGAACTTTCTGGCTAGAATTCAAAGAGGTACGTGTGGCTTAAAACTAACACCGTCCATATAGGGTGATGGCAGCATCATACTATGAGGATGCTCTTCATGTGCTGGGACTGGGAATTTTTTCAGCGTTTAATGGATAATGGATGGTCACAAATGCTGCAGAGTATTTCAGGAGAACTTGTTCCAGTCTGCAATGAGCCTACAGCTTGGGAGAAGACATTACAGTAACCTTAAGCATAAGGCTAAAATGACACTGGAATGGTTCAAAAACAGAAAGGAGAATGTTTTGGAGTGGCCAAGTCAAAGCCCAGATCTTAACCCTATTAAGAATCTGTGGAACATTTTGAAAAACTGCTGTCCAGAGGCGCCATCCCACCAACTTAGATCTCTATCAGTTTTGCTAAGAAGAATGATCACTCCTGAACAATGTGCAAAATTTGGACATGCTTACCCCAAAAGAATGAAGGATTTTGTTGCGGGAAAAGGATTCTCGACAGAGCATTAATGTGTATTGCTAGAATACTTAATGCAAACACTAACTTTGTCAGTTTTTATTATTTAGTTAAATATCTACAGAAAATGGTTTCTTTTGACTTTGGAAACTTACTGTTATATAATAGGAGTTCCACATTGAAAATACTGAATGGATAAATATGTGTATAAATCTTTTGTCATGCAGAAGATTATTGTTTAAAGGGGACTGAATACTTTTTTTGCACACCACTGTATCTTCATCTGATGTTCTGCAGAGGTGCCAACCTTTGCAAAATGCTGAGTGGTTATCTACCTTTTTTTTTAACACAAGTAACTTGAACAAGTGTATGACAGCACAAGTTAGAGATTTCAAGATGGAGAAGCACTTAAAGCGCTGAGATCCAAGTTGTTTGTCTTTAGTGTTTGTGCCGAGTGTAACCACCTGTGATCGAACTTCCTTATCTCATGACGGTTAGGTTGATTTAGAAATTCAGGTCCAGTGAGCCATGTTGTATTTTTTAGGTGTGCTAATGACAAAAATCTTGTTCTATGGTCTGCTGGGTTAATCTTAGTAGGCACATAATTTTATTGCAGTGGAAGAGAATATTTTCTTATTCATTCATCTGTGTTGCTGTCAAAGACATTGAATCTTCCTTTTGTTGAAGATGTATCCTAACACTACTAACTGTAAAGGAATTGATAGTATCCGTTTTCATGCCAGTCTCTTTAGTAATGAGTTGTGTTATGTTCACAGTCGGCAATTCACCGCAAAGAACTAATTGTAGAATTATGGGCTGTTGGTGTGGAGCTAATTTTGCCTTTCCCAAACTAAAGTCAGAGTGATGAAGCCCATTTGGGTCTCAGGCCTTTAAGTACACAACTGCAGCTATTGCTTATACGGAAGAATCCAAGGAGACAAAACAACTTTTTGTGCTGAGTTTTAGAACAAGAAATTTGTGTATAATGTTTCACCCTTGTAATATCAGTATGCAGCGTAATATTGTCCAAATAATGCTTCCGAGACTGCAGCAACATAATTATTCCAACACTGATTTGTATACTGACAATTAATACATCGGTGTTCAAGCTGTAACTTGGAAATACATTAATTGTTCCTAGAGATTTTTTTTTTTTTTTTTTTTTCAGTTATTTGTAGCCTAAATTTTTCTTGCAGTTTACCTTTTACCTTTGAACCATTTCAGGTGCTGGTCTTGAATTGCTTAAATCTGAATAAAAACTGTAGGCATAAGAGTGTTGTAAAACTTTAAACCTGTATTGTAATTTGATAGACAATGGAGTTAAAGAGAGAATTTCCCTCTTACGATTTTAATCTTAGACACATTGTAGATGTAACTCAGTTGTGGTTAATCACACAGTAAATGAAAAGTACCATTACTGAATAATGCGCTAATGCATAATCATTAACTACCTTGTTTCCTTTACATATTTGGCTGTTACAGAGTTCCAGTTGATACCAAGGGATTAACAAATGGGGAAGATGCCACAGGCAGGAATGGTAAAACCGATAAACCCAAGACACAGAGGAGATCATCATGCCAGAAAACCGATAAACTTGTACATTTCCAGCTCTTTATGTTACAGGTATTTTATACATACATTCTTTGGTCATTAGTTTTCAAAGCACAATGTTCACTGCAGATGACTCAAATATTGAACTCTTCTTCATTGAATAACTGCAACATATGTTTCTTCCCAAATAGGTCTTAAATCCAAAAGTCTAAAAGCCAAGGATTCACTTAAAGATATTTGCAAATTTAAGGTTTTATGTACTAACTCACAAAACTTTAAATATCTCTTCAAAAAAATAGAAATAGTTCTGACCATGAAAATGTTTAAAAACACCTGCTTTCTTAATGAAAAATGTTTTTTGTAGATTTCAGTACATTATTTTAACTGAGTCAGAGTTGTTTAATATGATAAAGTATGCACAATTTCCCAGTACAGTACATATGTTTTTTTTGCGAAGTTCTCTATTAAATACACCCTTTGAGTGAAAGGTATTTCTAAGCAAAGCGTGATTAAAATGGTTTATGTTTGACTTTCTGGATTTACTTACGTCTCCTGTGAATGTTTTGAGCCATCCTAGTGTCACTTTGACCTTCTGCTTAGTGTCATTCTCATATTGAAAAATGAATCTTGAATCTTTTCCTGAGCCGTTGGTTTATACCAGACTGAAACAAGTTTTTCTGCAATATTGTGTGGCATATGTGTCCATCTATTGTCCCTTCAACTTGGACAAAATTCTCAGTCTCAGCACATGAAATGCAGCCTCGTAGCATGATGCTGCCACCACCATATTTCAGCGTAGGCATGAATGCACTATTAAATTATTTTTAAAGGTTTATATGGTTATTATACAAAGTACAGTGTAATCGTTATTTGCTTGTGTTAAGCAACTTGTCACCACTCTCTAGTAAAATAAATGGTGTGTTTGACTGCTTTACCACAAAACCACTGTTTATAACCCAGACACTTTATTAACAAGAGAAATATATTGTAAACATATTCTCAGGTTAAGCTATTTGCAATCAGTATTTTCTTTCTGAATTTTTCCACATACATTAGATTAGTACTTGAGTTATCACAATGACCTTTTCTGTGTAGAGCATCAGACCTTTTAAATCTCAAGATGGCAGATTCAGTGTCTGCTTGCAACTCATTGCACAATCTTGAGGAAGTCTTTTAATCTACCCATTCTCTAGCAGACAATTCCTGATGAAAATTATTTATCTGACTAACACCTAACGAGCTAAGCCAGACCAGACCAGACCAGACCAACAACCTAATGAGTTTTTCCCAATGACAAATTTTCCTATTTTTTTTTTTGCACTGTTTGAGTTAATCATATAATTTGCAACTGTTTGTTAATATTTTCATTAAAATTATGTTGTTTTAGTTTGTTTGTTGTTGCAGTTATATTATGTTTTACTTCAGCTATGAACAAGATATGTAATTTTGCCGGGGTGCCTAAACTTTTGCCTGGAGCTGTATAATTCAGCTTATGCCATCTTTACAGGAGACAAAGGGAGAGAAAAACTAAACTACATGGACTTACATTCATGTTATCTGTTTATTGTCCTTAATCTATTTATTCCTGCATATTTTTGTTTTCTACTATCTCCATGATTTGAACAGACTATTACTTTGTTCATTACGGCATGCATGTTTGGTTGTTTGTTGAAAAATAGTCTAGTAGGGTAGTTCTATAAACTGCTCAAAAAAATTAAAGGAACATTTTGAAAACACATCAGATCTCAACAGAAAAAAAAATCATGCAGGAAAACTATACTGATATAGACTGGATAATGTGTTAGGAATGAAAGGATGCCACATTGTTTGATGTAGATGGAAATGATCAACCTACAAAGGGCTGAATTCAGACACCCTGAAAATCAAAGTGGAAAAAATGATGTAGCAGGCTAGTCCGTTTTGCCAAAATTTAATTGCAGCAACACAAAATCTTACTCAGTAGTTTATATGGCCCCCATGTGCTTGTATGCATGCCTGACAATGCTGGGGCAAGCTCGTAATGAAATGACGGATGGTGCCCTGGGAGATCTCCTCCAAGATCTGAACCAGGGCATCACTGACCTCCTGAATAGTCTGAGGTGCAAACTGGCGGCGTCGGATTGGTCGGATGGACCAAAAACATAATGTCTCAGAGGTGTTCTATTGGATTTAGGTCATATGAGTGTGGGGGTCAGTCAGTTTTATCAATTCCTTCATCCTCCTGGAACTGCCTGCATACTCTCGCCATATGAGGCCAGGCATTGTCGTGTACCAGGAGGAACCCAGGACCGACTGCTCCAGCAATAGGGTCTGACAATGGGTCCAAGGGTGAACCTGCTCTCAGCTGTGAAAAGCACAGGGCAGTAGTGGTGGACCTGCCAATTCTGGTATTCTATGGCAAATGCCAATCGAGCTCCACTGTGCTGGGCAGTGAGCACAGGGCCCACTAGAGGATGTCCGGCCCTCAGGCCACCTTCATGAAGTCTGTTTCTGATTGTTTGGTCAGAGACATGTACACCATTGGCCTGCTGGAGGTTATTTTGTAGGGCTCTGGCAGTGCTCATCCTGTTCCTCTTTACCCAAAGGAGCAGATACCAGTCCTGCTGATGTGTTAAGTACCCTCTACGGCCCTGTCCAGCTCTCCTAGAGTAACTGCCTGTGTCCAGGAATCTCCTCCATGTCCTTGAGACTGTGCTGGAAGACACAGCAAACCTTCTGGCAATGGCATGTATTGATGTGCCGTCCTGGAGAAACTGGACTACCTGTTTAACCTTTGTATGGTCCAGGTATCGCCTCATGCTACCAGTAGTGACAGTGACCGTAGCCAAATGCAAAACTAGTGAAAAAACAGTCAGAAAAGATGAAGAGGGAAAAATGTCAGTGGCCTCCACCTGTTAAACCATTCCTGTTTTGGGGGTCGTCTCCTTGTTCCCACTCTAGTATACCTGTTGTTAATTTCACCAAAGCAGCTGAAACTGATTAACAACCCCCTCTGCTACTTAACTGACCAAATCAATAGCACAGAAGTTTAATTGACTTAATGTTATACTCTGATTAAAAAGTGTTCCTTTAATTTTTTGAGCAGTACAGTTAGAATTGGAGCACAAGAGTGGTTTTGGTTCCAGGTGGTGTTCATAAGATGAATATTACAGTCTCTTGACTTTGTTGATAGATCTGTCCACAATTTAAAGAGATCGACAGCATGCCAGCTATTGCCTGCATCCAGTGCCTTGAGAAGAGAGCATTGGTAATATTTCCTCCAGGGTGTTTCAGTCATGCTGATGTTACTTCCTACTTCCCTTCCAGGGTATACACCACAGAAACCTTCCAGTAGTAGCCTCAATGTTTCCACTCCTGCTACTGGGGTGACTTGCTTTCTCTTGTGTTGAAGCTGTCTGCAGTATAGAATCCTTGTTCCTGCGCAGGGTCAAAGATTCTTGACTATGAGACACAAGCTACTCTTGTGATAGCTTTCCTCTCCCTTAAAAAAACTTTCTCCAGTCATACCATCTTTTAAAACAAATGAAATATCTGAGTCCTAACCCTTCCTAAAACAGGTAAAAAACCAAAAAAACTCTATACCGCAGCTTTGCCTTCTAAACGTCTTTAGCTGCTTTGTCTTCTGACTCTGTTCAATGACCTATGATAGGGTTCTTCAAAGCCTGTGCCAGCTCGTTTAAGTTTAGGAGAATTTAACGTCCCTTATTCCAAGAGTTTTTAAAAAATAAATAAATAAATTTAAAAAATATAATAATGGAGGCACGCATATGTGGTGCATTATCTTACAAGTACCACATTCATGGACACCACATACAAAAGGCAGTCCTTTTTCATGTAACTTCATTTTTCTGTTCAGCTAGTCTAGCAGTTCTGCAATGACTTTAAGAGATTCCAGTACCTGCCTTTGCTGTTTCACAAGACTATTGCTTTGTTTCTTTACTGAGGCATCATGAGATTTTATAGTTTGCTTCACAGCTCTCTCACGTAGACGTCTGAACAAAGAAGTAATTTCACCATAATATTCATTCATCATTGAATGGTTTGGTGGTTCCAGCTGGACCATGTATTATCCATTCACCATACCACTTTGTGAACCCCACTAGTCAGTGCATTTATTGAGCTTTATCCATTGTTTCGCTATATGTAGCCCCACAAGCGTTCCCTTTTTGAGACCATTGTGAGACATTTGTAAGGGCAGTCTACTCAGCAGTCCCAATGTTTTGAATGAAGATTGTTTTCACAAATCTCTTGCTTTCCATTTTAAAAGGAGAAGTGAAAAATATTGCAAATAAGGAAAAGGATAAAATCGTGTTCCTAGGTCTGGTTGTCTTGGGAATTAAGATAGCTAGCAGACAGCTGATTATCCTGTAGCCACACTATATGTTTGTGCAAGATTTATCTTTGACTCAGTTAAGTATTGGCTTCTGTTTTTTAGCCGAAGACCTCATTTTAAAGTACAGCTTGCATACACCATATCATGTACCTTCATAATTTTGAGCGCTTATTTCCTCATAATCTCTTGTTTCCTTGAAGTAAAAAGATTCCTTTTCATTCTGTCCTTTCTCATCCTCCTGCAGCCCTGAAATCAGTCTAACACATCTTGTTTGGATTTCTTCCAGCATTGTTACATTTTTTTTGAATAAGGGGACCAAAACTCCATACTGTTGCAGATGAGGCTCGTTGAGTGCATTGTTTAGCTTATTAATAATCCTTCTTCACATGTGCTTAAAACTATTGTAACCCATCTTTTAGTATAGATTTGTTGTGTATTAAGAAATTTGCTCCCTGGTGAGTGATGGTAATTGTATATACTGTAACCTTTATCTTCCTTACTCTACTGCAATATGTGGGTTAGGATACCTCCAACTTAGCAACCATTTGTGACAGACTAGTAGCATAGTGCAGATTATTACTTTATAGTACTGAAAGGATAGTGATGATCTAGCCAGTAATACTCAAGATGGAGCTGTTTAAAGATGAACATCTACAGCTGGTATAGAAGAGAATCACCCCCTTCGAAATATTCCCATTTTCTTTTACTTTACAGCCTTAAATGAAAACACATACCAAAATATTTTTCCCAGCTTTACTCACTCAATGTGAACATTCTGCCCATCTTCAACTTTGTGGCAGAGGGTAGCAGGTTTTCCTCAAGAATTTGATGGTATTTTGCCCCATCCATTTTTCTTCCTACCCTAAGGAGAGCCCCAGGCCCTGCGGCTGTGAAACACCCCCACAACAGGCTGCTGCCACCTCCAAGCTTTACTGTAGGTATGGTGTGTTATGGATGGTGAGCTGCATTGGTTTTCTACCAGGTGTACCATTTGGTATTGAGGTCAAATAGTTTAATTTTGGTCTCTTCTGACCATAAGACCTTTTTCCACTTGGCATCAGCATCTCCAGGTGCATTCTGGCAAAACTCAAACGAGCCTTAATGTGGCCTTTCTTGAGAAGTGTTTTTTTCCTTGCAACCCTCCCCAACAAGCCACAATTCTGGAGTGCTTGTAAAATTGTTGTCACATGTACACAATGACCACTCTTTGCCATAAAATCCTGTAACACCTTCAAAGTGGCCATTGGCCCTCTTGGTAGCCTCTCCTACCAGTTTCCTCCTTGCTCTTCCATCCAGTTTGGAAGGACGGCCAGATCCAGGGAGGGTCCTAGTAGTACCAAACACTTGCCACTTCTTTATTATGAATTTTATTGTGCTCCTTGGGATTGATAAAGCCTTTGAGATTTTTTTGTATCCATCTCCTGCCTTATGTCTGTCCACAACTCTATCCCTGAGATCTTTTGAAAGTGGCTTGCCACCCATAGTCATCTGTTTGCTGTCAGTTTCACTACCAAGAAAGGGAATGCTCCAGGAACAGCTGTTTTTATGCTTCACTAATCACACTGATTACAATTGAGTCACAGGTGGAAGCTAGTAACAATGGTTTGGAATGGAAATGGTGGTTACTTACACCTAATTGAGTGTTTAGGAGGGGGTTGATCCTTCATTCATCTCAGTATTTCTTGTTTTTGATTTTTTGAAATTCTTCTGAACTGTAGCTTTGATATCTTTCACTTGGATGTTATAGATTGCATTGAGTAAGTAAAGTTGGAAAAAATATTGGTTTGTGTGTTTTCATTTAAGGCTGTAAAGCAAACAAAAATGGGAATATTTCAAAGGGGGTGATTCTATTCTATACCTACTGTAGATGTTCATCTTTAAACCGCTCCATCTTGAGTATTACTGGCTAGATCACCACTATCCTTTCATTACTATAAAGTAATAATCTCCACTACACTACTAGTTTGTCACCAATGGTTGCTAAATTAGAGGTATCCTAACCCACATATTGCAGTACAGTAAGGAAGATAAAGGTTACAGTATATACAATTACCATCACTCGCCAGGGCGCAAATATCTTAATACACAGCAAACCTATATTAAAAGATGGGTTACAATAGTTTTAAGCACATGTGAAGAAGGATTATTAATAAGCTAAACAATGCACTCAATGAGCTAAATAAATCACATTCATACACAGTGCTTGAAGACAGCTTTCACAAATAGGGCTATTAATCATTCTAATATAGTTACCTTTGTTATTTTACTTGCCTGTCAACTAAATTTGTTCACTTGGAACAATCCTGTATTTCATACTGCTTCTCAATGTTTTAGGCATATGCTTTGGTGTAATTTAAGTGCTAAATTACTTCATAGGAATTAACCCACTTAAGTTACAAAATATGTCAACCTTTCCAACCTTTTAGCAGCAGTGCTGAACAGCATTGAAACAGCATTTGTGGACAGCCTGGATTATATTAACATTAATGCTTGAATTGTGCATTATTTGTAACCTCTCTTTTGCCTGAAGATCTTTCATCAAACATGCTACTCCTAGATGTGTACCTATCTTTTTGGATGCAAGTGTTCTGTTGTGTTTGATAATGGTTCTAGGTCTCTGCCTTACACTTAAGTGCTTAGATTCCTTCTTTCAGTAATGTTTTTGAAGTCAGTGTTACTTGTCTCGCCAACAACCTTGTGTTGCATATTTGTATCTAATTCCCAACTCTAAATAATAAGTTGAGCTCATTTCCTACCTTAGTGACAGAAATGTGTCTGCAAACCCCAGAATAATACCTCATCCTTTCTTTATGTAATAAAATTTTAAAATGTTAATGCATTCATAGCCTTTCATTTGAATTACTGCATGTCATTTTCAAAGACCTTCCTACTGAAGCATTAACATGTTAATTTAAAAAAAAAATTGTACAACTGTTCAGATACATGAATTGTGAAATGCATTTTTGCTGTATTGCCATAAACTGAAAGTGCTGATCGTTAGTCTTTTTTGTAGTGGTATCTTAGATTTAAGAAATCATCCAAAATATTTAAACCATGAAAAAATTAGAAAGGAAGGAGATGGCTCTTTGATATTTAGTAAGAAAATTCAGGTTTAAAATAGAAACATGATTCAACATTATTTAAGATGTCTGCTTAATTAGAAATATTCATATTTTGTTAATATTCTTATTTCCTTGTTACATGCAATTTCAGCATAGAAGGTTTGAATTTCAACTTATTAGAATATCACAAAAAGATTCATGTGTAGCTCAAAATGTGTATTTTTTGTAAGCATGATGAGAATGTGTTTCCAGGATAAATGTATTTACAGTCCTATGGCTTGGTCTTTCTATTAATACAATTTAGAATTGGTCAACTACCAGTGTCATTATGCTTGACTTGTGTCTTTAGATAAACTACACTATACAAGCTGTTCTGTTTCCGCATATTCTGTAATCAGAAGTAAGTTCCAGTCCATGGTTTAGTGTTTTTTTTTTTTGCAATTAAGATTAGTACTTTTTGTAAAAATCTTTAATATTTGAGTCACTTCCATTTTTTATTTTTTGATGTATTTTATGCAGAAGTTCTTTCCTTTTCTGTATCCAAACAATGACCATTAACAAATACCAAAGTCTATAATGTAAAGAAAAAGAAATAGTACATACAGGAGAATTTACTCTTTTCCCCATTCTTCTTGATAATGGTCAAACAATGCATACATACACACAAAATAAACCTTGTTAATCATTATTCATTTTTGCAGTTATGACAGACTTTTATCAATTTATGAAGTGAATTGGCAAAGGTTTCACAACACAGCAGTTTCACTGAAAAGCAAGAGAATGATAGGTGGGAAATGAAATTGAAAGCTCTTTGACAAAGGTCAGGGACACGAAGTGTATATCTGTGCAAGTGTGTATATGATTGTCTAAAAACTGTTTTAATAGCACAGAGAGGTTCAAAGACCAGAGTGTGAATTGAGGGAGAAGAAGAATGCCATACGATACTGAAAGCCATGTGTTAAGAAGGCTAATCTTAGCAGCACTGGTAGAATTAAAGCTTGAGGGGTATGGCAGCTTGGACAGTCTGTTGTGTTCTCAGTTGCCTTTTTTTGCTAAATGTACATTGTCATTATTCATATAGTTTAATTGTAAATTGTCAAATAAATGTCTAACCAGGGCTGCCACCACTATTAAGGCGAAATAGATATTCACCTGGGGTTCAGATCCTTTGTGTGTGTGTGTGTGTGTGTGTGTGTGTGTGTGTGTGTGTGTGTGTGTGTGTGTGTGTGTGTGTGTGTGTGTGGGATCTCAGCCACACTGGTTGGCTACCGAGTTGGTGCACTAATAAGCTTGGCCTAGGGTACAAAATAACCTAGAACCAACACTGTGTCCAACATGCTTTAAGTCAGTGTAGCAAAATGCAGCTCTTTGTTGTAGATAAGTAGCTTTGTGTCAAAGGATGTTTGGTATTTTTCAAGTCAAAGTTAGTTTTTCACACCACTGTATACCTTGAACATGAAGAAATATTTGCCCCCTTCCTGATTTCTTATTCTTTTGCATGTTTGTCACACAAAATGTTTCTGATCATCAAACACATTTAACCATTAGTCAAATATAACACAAGTAAACACAAAATGCAGTTTTTAAATGATGGTTTTTATTATTTAGGGAGAAAAAAAAATCCAAACCTACATGGCCCTGTGTGAAAAAGTAATTGCACCCTGAACCTAATAACTGATTGGGCCACCAAGCCCAATAACTGCAATCAAACGTTTGCGATAACTTGCAATGAGTCTTTTACAGCGCTCTGGAGGAATTTTGGCCTACTCATCTTTGCAGAATTGTTGTAATTCAGCTTTATTTGAGGGTTTTCTAGCATGAACCGCCTTTTTAAGGTCATGCCATAGCATCTCAATTGGATTCAGGTCAGGGGCCCTTATGTATAAACGGTGCGTACGCACAGAAATGTTGCGTAAGAACTTTTCCACGTTCAAATCGCGATGTATAAAAACTACACTTGGCGTAAAGCCACGCACTTTTCCACGGTACCTCATGCCTTGTCGTACGCAAGTTCTCCGCTCGGTTTTGCAAACTGGCGGCACCCAGCGTCAAAGCAATGGTACTGTTCTTGTGTGATTACTCATTATTTTCATGACGCGGCTTTATAAATACACAGAAACTAACCGCATATTGTTTATTAGTGTAATGCATCTGATTGTAATTAACTCGTAACAATATAATGGTCCAGGGAACAGCCATATTATTCCAAATACCATAACTGCTTTAGCGTTGTTACTCTCACTTCTTCTTCTTCTTCTTCTTTCAGCTCCTCCCGTTAGGAGTTGCCACAGCGGATCATCTTTTTCCATATTACTCTCACTGCACGACTCTGAGTATTTATATCACTGTATCTGAGTGTGAATCACAGCAGCAGCTGATCGGAAAGAGAATTATCGGTATACAGCTTTAAGGACACGCTGTCTCAGCCACTGCAAAATGTTTTAAAGCCTTTCCTGTACGGACCTCGCGGTTCAGAAACAGTTTAATCCCAAGAACTTTAAATGCACTCAATCAATTGCTCCTTGTAGAACGGTTTGTACTTATAAGTACAATCACCCCACTGTAAACTTGCACTACAGTTATAATATCTCACAACCTGGGCCACTTTATAAAGCGCTTATTTACATATGATAACGATATCATTTTTAAGGTGAAATGCAGCAAAATATGTTTGTTAAATTATACACATAAAACTTTAACTTCATTTAAATAATCTATATTCTTCACTGGGAGTGTCGTGAAGGATAGAATAATTAAACATGTACTATGAAGATATTTCAATGTTCTTTAAACGTTTTGAAGAATCGGTGCTAAGCTTACAGATGGCTTAACTTCTATTACAGAGCTGATTGTGTGGCGATCGGTTACTTGGGGAAAGAAAAGCAAGGACTCTTGGGGCGGCTACGCCAATATATATTGAATATAAAACAGAAAGAGAAAATAACAACACAGCTAAAAACGCAGCGACAAATTTCGACAAAACATAAATGCTTGTCATGCTCATGAAACACATGTTAAATAATGTGCTTTAGCTCCTATCATCATGAAAATGACATCACGTATACATCTCAGTATTTTAGTTATTCAGAGAGCTGTAATATCACAAATGTAATGGACTCTGTGTCCAGTTGGAGGAAGAGAGCCAGTTTAAGAAGCAAGTAGTGATTCACACACATAGATCACATATGAGTAGAAGATCAAATACAAAACAAAGCATTTAACGTGCTACTTTAATTACGATGTAATTTTGAGAAACTGGTTAATTAAACGATTTTAAGATGAAGTTTATAATGTTCTACTAAATGACAAAATAAACTACGTGATTAAAGTGGAAAATTCGAGATTAAAGTTGACATTTCGTGCTTTTTCCCCACCGTGTGCCTTTTTTCTCTGTACCCTAATAAGCTTTCATATGACACTCAGACAGTGGGCTTACAACTCTTCTTTTCACGGCAACTTTGATATGTGACTTCTTTTTATTTCCGCACTGTGCGATTTTGTGAATGTGAGCTTTCAAGTTTGTCCAACACGCTATGTCACTCGATCAACTTCATTTTGTTGATTATACCACGGTTTATTTGAACAAATAGTATGTTTTCCCTTTGCTTCCACTTGGTATTCGCTGAAATTCTTATATTTTCCCCGTGCTTTTCCCATTGTCTTTTCACAGAAGGCTGCGCTTAAGGGCGATTTATATTGATTTGCATATTCAAATAGGCGTAATTCTGAGAGGATTTGGGGCGTTACATAATGCGCGTGCACGACCGTTAGTTTTCACGCTGATCGGGATTTATGTAACAGAAGAACGTGGAAGTTGGAGTACGCCCAGATTCCTGCATCTGGATTTTTCTGTGCGTAAGCACATTTCGGCTTTTGTGCTTACGCCATGTTATAGTGCGAGTTCTACGCACGGCATTATACATGAGGCCCCAGGACTTTGACTAGGCCACTCCAAAGTCTTCATTTTGTTTTTCTTCAGCCATTCAGAGGTGGATTTGCTGGTGTGTTTTGGGTCATTGTCCTGTTGCAGCACCCAAGATCGCTTCAGCTTGAGTTGACGAACAGATGGCCGGACATTCTCCTTCAGGATTTTTGGTAGACAGTAGAATTCATGGTTCCATCTATCACAGCAAGCCTTCCAGGTCCTGAAGCAGCAAAACAACCCCAGACCATCACACTACCACCACCATATTTTACTGTTGGTATGATGTTCTTTTTCTGAAATGCTGTGTTCCTTTTACGCCAGATGTAGCGGACATTTGCCTTCCAAAAAGTTCAACTTTTGTCTCATCAGTCCACAAGGTATTTTCCCAAAAGTCTTGGCAATCATTGAGATGTTTCTTAGGAAAATTGAGACGAGCCCTAATGTTCTTTTTGCTTAACAGTGGTTTGCGTCTTGGAAATCTGCCATGCAGGCTGTTTTTGCCCAGTCTCTTTCTTATAGTGAAGTCGTGAACACTGACTTTAATTGAGGCAAGTGAGGCCTGCAGTTCTTTAGACGTTGTCCTGGGGTCTTTTGTGACCTCTCGGATGAGTCGTCTCTGCGCTCTTGGGGTAATTTTGGTCGGCCGGCCACTTCTGGGAAGGTTCACCACTGTTCCATGTTTTTGCCATTTGTAGATAATGGCTCTCACTAAGGTTCGCTGGAGTCCCAAAGCTTTAGAAATGGCTTAATAACCTTTACCAGACTGCTAGATCTCAATTACTTCTTTTCTCATTTGTTCCTGAATTTCTTTGGATCTTGGCATGATGTCTAGCTTTTGAGGTGCTTTTGGTCTACTTCTCTGTGTCAGGCAGCTCCTATTTAAGTGATTTATTGATTGAAACAGGTGTGGCAGTATTCAGGCCTGGGGGTGGCTACGGAAATTGAACTCAGGTGTGATACACCACAGTTAGGTTATTTTTTAACAAGGGGGCAATTACTTTTCACACAGGGCCATGTAGGTTTGGATTTTTTTCTCCCTAAATAATAAAAACCATCATTTAAAAACTGCATTTTGTGTTTACTTGTGTTATATTTGACTAATGGTTAAATGTGTTTGATGATCAGAAACATTTTGTGTGACAAACATGCAAAAGAATAAGAAATGAGGAAGGGGCAGATAGTTTTTCACACCACTGTATACCTTGAACATGAAGAAATAACTTTGACTTGAAAAATACCAAACATCCTTTGACACAAAGCTACTTATCTACAACAAAGAGCTGCATTTTGCTACACTGACTTAAAGCATGTTGGACACAGTGTTGGTTCTAGGTTATTTTGTACCCTAGGCCAAGCTTATTAGTGCACCAACTCGGTAGCCAACCAGTGTGGCTGAGATCCCCCCTTGCCCCTCCCCACACACACACAAAGGATCTGAACCCCAGGTGAATACCTATTTCGCCTTAATAGTGGTGGCAGCCCTGGTTAGACATTTATTTGACAATTTACAATTAAACTATATGAATAACGAAAATGTAAATTTAGCAAAAAAAATGCAACTGAGAACACAGCAGACTGTCCAAGCTGCCATACCCCTCAAGCTTTAATTCTACCAGTGCTGCTAACATATTTTGCCCCAACAAACATTAAAAAGTCAACTGCTTCAAACACAAAGTATGAAGAGGAAAAAATGAAGACCGGAGGACCCATGCAGTGAGCCTCGCACAACTGTAAAACATTTGGAAGGCTGCACCTTCTGTGACAGCTGCTGTACATCTTGGCTCCATGGTGTGATTGTCAGACTCATTTGCTTTGCTTCTGCTTCAGGCATATTAAGAATTTTAAATCTATAATGAATGAATAAAAAGTTTGAACCTGCTCCCTTGCTTGCCTTGTTGCCACCTTGGATCTAGAGAATAGGGGGTACGCTGTCTATTTGAGAAGAAAAGTCACACTCAATCCTGGGTGAAGTTGAACTGTAGCCCCAGGGATGAGTGCATTTTGACTGCATACTGTGTCTCCTTCCCAAACAGGTGAGTGCAGTAATAGGAGGACAAGAGCTAAAATAAAGGACATATTGTATGTGAGGGTTTCCATCGGGGTACTCAACTTTGGTCCTGTAGGTCTGCAGGACTGGAGTATAGTATCTCTGGTCTACTTAATAGACAATCTAAGTGTAGGACTAGGGTCTCCCCAAAGCCCTTCCACAATAAAATAGTTATGAAAACATTTGTACTTAAGAAGTTGCTTCCAATTGGAAAAACTGCTGGTACTCCACTTATTTCAGTCATTGCCCTCAGAAATCATCTACAGCAGTGTGGGGTTGTGAATGCATACATATTGCTTTAAGATTCCATATTATACAAGAAAGAATCAGCAGCAGTATTCAGTAATCTTATATAGATTAGTAGCCATTTACCCATGAGGTGTCCCACCAACAGGACACAGCCAAATTTCAAAGTTGTTTGTGTTCATTGCAGTAAACAGCAATAGTGGCATTTTTACATACCCAAGAATGTCATCTTTCAAAGAAATCCTAAATTTACATGTCTGCCTTTATTATTAAAATAAGCAATTTGTACACATATACCTCGTGACCAGTGTGTCGCAACTGAGTGATTCAGCTTTTATCAAGGATCTTACCTACGTACAATGAAAGGATCATCTGAGTTTCAGCCCATTCTAATGACATGTAGTTGTCGTATGTTTGGTCATTTGTACTATATGTTCAGCTGAATGTAAAGACAGGTAATGTATTGCTCATCTTTATACATAATTACGCACAAAGTTTGAGTCAGATTTTGATCATAGTTTTGACTCTGTTAAGAGTGGCATGTTTGATGAAAGACTTGATGCTACACTTGATTTGTAAGTACAGCTTTTAGTATTACTTCGAAGCATTGTGGGTTCAATTACCATACCCAGACAATGTCTGCAGCATATTCCCCCTATTGTAGTTTGCTCAGCAGTGCTCTTTCAGTTTCAACTTAGAATACAGGCAGTGTTTCTTAGTGTGCTTTTTAGTACTATACTTGTGCCTCTTGAAGTTTCATGTGAGGAAACTTTCCCTTAGATGGAATATCTTGTGTCATGAGCGTCAAAATAGGCAGGCATTTCAGCTATTGGCTTATTCATTGTATAAAGATTAAAAAAAATGTAACTGCTGCTGCAATAATTGAGAAATTGCTTAGGTGCAGGTGACTAAATGTTTCCAAAAAGGAGGACACTTTTTGTCCAACAGTTCAGCTTTGAATGCTATGGAAAATGACGTCTTAAGTTTATGCAAGTACAAAGGAAAATTGATTCCAGGTTTGTGCATCCTAAAATGTCTTGTGTACTGTAAAATCCAGTTTTTCTGACAGAAATCCAAAGCACCAAATTTTGTTTGTTATTTAAGTTGGTATTGGTGTAAACAAAGGTTTTTAATCATTTACCTACTTTTGTCAATTTAAAGAGTGGTACTTGCTGCTGTTCAGCCATTTGCAGGTCTTTTTTTATATACTGTATAACATAAGCAGGGTAATAGCCATTCATTTTTGGGTATGTAATTTAGGTGCAATAATGCCAAAAATCCCTTTAGTATGTATTCCTGTTTCACCATGGTACACTTCTACCACATATTGTCAATTTTCCATTTCCTCTGTATATTTTTATTGTGCATATTACACACCACAGAAAATGTGTATTGCTTTGTGAATGTGGTAATGACATGCAAGTGGCTTTGGCTCTTTCAAAAATTGAACTCTTTGTTAAAAAACAAAAAAGTAATGCAGTGTGATCAGTTCATTCAAGATGTATTGTCACATGTACAAAGCACAATATAATATTTCCAGGCATTACCAAAATGTATCGGGCTGCCACATGTTAATCTTTCTCCGTTGTCTATTTAAAATATAACGACACAATGTAATGGGCGAATAGTAGCCACTGCCACAATTCCCACCCAACCACCTCCTTACGGATTCACAGTTAATCATTTCATTTAGGTTAAAACATATAAAATCAGTGGAAATGGCATTTCAGTAGTCAAGTCTGGGTAGTGAGTGAATAGAGGAAGCAATAGATAATGGAACACAATACTGGAAGGTGGCACAATCACCTTAACGACAGACCTCACATTGTAAACAGTCTTGTTTTGTTAGCTGAGCTGACAGCACATCCAAGTTTGCACCTAGGCTGCTGTTTTTTCATGGTGGGGGGTACTACAATGACCCAGTTCCCCATTATAGTCATATTTTATCGACCTTAAAAGAATATCTTGAAACCCATACTCTTATACTGTAATTCAGCTCTTTCTGTTCTTTTTACATCTGTATCCCCAGGCAATTAGAGTACCAGAACAGACAGGAAAGAAAATGTTGCACATGTATTTTATGTATTGTAGATAATATGCCAAAAATAAGTACAAATGTGAGTCTTGATAGACCTATAAAAACTCATAGTAGGTTGCCAGGTGGCTCACAGTCCTATTGACCCTTTGATCTTTTAAGTAATGCTGCCAAGAGTAAGATGCTGCAGATGTTCTACTAGGTGGTTGTGGCAAGTGCTCTCTTCTACGCGGTGGTGTGCTGGGGAGGCAGCATAAAGAAGGACGTCTCACGCCTGGACAAACTGGTGAGGAAGGCAGGCTCTATTGTAGGAATAAAACTGGACAGTTTAACATCTGTAGCAGAGCGATGGGCGCTAAGCAAACTCCTGTCAATCATGGAGAATTCACTGCATCCACTGAACAGTGTCACCTCAAGGCAGAGGAGTAGCTTCAGTGACAGACTTTTGTCACTGTCTTGCTCCACTGACATGCTGAGGAGATCGTTCCTCCCCCACACTATGCGACTCTTCAATTCCACCCGGGGGAGTAAATGCTAACATTATTCAAAGTTATTGTCTCCTCTTACATGCATTTTTATTACTCTTTAATATCAATATACTGCTGCTGGATTATGTAAATTTCCCCTTGGGATTAATAAAGTATCTCTCTTTCTATCTATCTAGAGAGAGAGAGTTGGTCTTCTACTCCATGGTTGGAAAATGGCAGAGAGACTGAGCTTCTTTGTTATCTCTTTATTTTGGTCCAACTTCCTTTATATAACTGCAGGACCGATAGAATAAGCTAATTCCATACTTCATACCAATCCTATTCAGCCACAACTTAATCATCCATTCACAGCCCCCATTCTAGCTCAGGCTTTCCTCCTGGAGGCAGAAGGTGTGTCATAAATATATGGCCTGTTAATATCCGTTTATCTCAGCCAAATGTATTCCCACATGACAGCTGACCAGTCGGTTTATGAAATTTTATCAATAGTTTTATCTATAGTAAGTTCTAAAGTATTATTCTTTTTGGTTTTTTTTTATATAGGTTCTTACATTTATCTTAATATTATTACACCATCTACATGGAACTCTGTATCTTGATAAAAATTAAATAAAAGTAAGAATGCAGTTATGACTCTTAATAATGTTCTGAATAACAATGTTGCACATTAATAATTGGGTGTCCATTGAGATGCAATAAATGAAATGACACAAAATCACATGCCTGTGTGCTGCTGGTGTATGGAATACAGTGTTACAAACGCAGCACATTGCATCTAAAGTCATTGCAGCAAAAATGACATCAGACACAGAACCATGCCCCCACTCCTTAATATACCTCAGTTTACTTAATGACCAAATTGACTAATGGCACTCTGGTCAAAACCATATACCATAATTAAACAAGACAAACCTGTAATTGCCTAAGGTTTATAGATGTAAAAGGAAGGAGGGGTGCTGAACTAAAGTACCTGACATTATGGTAAAAGTATATGATTTGAGGTATTCTTTTAAGGTCTGCTTAATAAGGAGCATAAAGTGGAATTGGGTCACCCCAAGACCCCACCATGACAAAACATTTGGCATAGTCAGCAGGATTTTGGGGTAGCCATGTTTTATACCCTGCTTTTGAATACTGTTTTGGTGAGTGTGTGTGGGTGTCCATACAAGTGTTAAGTGATTATGAGGTTCTTGGGGAGATTACAATTGTTTTTTCTATAGGGTTTTAAAAGTAAGGGGTACACCCCAGAAGAAGTGTATCTGATGTTGGTAAGTTGCTGTAACCAGGGTGTATCAATCTCCATTTGTCTAGGTTATTCCTGGGACCAAGGTAACCTTAGGTCTAGGTTTTATCAGATGATACCTGTGTACTGTTTGCGACAAAGCTAGTGAGTCCCTGTATGCAGTGCTGATCATTGAAATGCTAGTGTGGGACTGAACGAGTTGGAAGAAAATTACACAGCTTAGCAGGGAGTTGGAATGAAACAGTGCAAGGAGAAAGGGCTGTGTGATATGTAGAAGGTACAGCAGAGTTAAAAGAAGGTCAAGTACAGTACCCTCTATAATGTTTCTACAGTTTAAAATTACCGTTTTTCCAGACTGTTGATTCAGGTGATCCTAAGTTTTTACTGATGTCTGCAATGGTTTTATTCTTGTTTTTCAGCCTTATAATGGCTTTTTTGACTTCAGTTGGCACAGCTCTTGTCCTTGAACAATGGCAACTACAAACTCCAAAGGATAGAAGCAAGTCTAGGTGACACCAAATGTCCCAAACATCACTGTGCCCTGAAATAACGGAGACCATGCATATAAAGTGTTGTAATTTCTACATGATGTGACTGAAATGTATGGAAATACACTTAAACTGAAGTCTGCAGTGTGTACTTTACTATTAACAAAATAAAATTCTGAAACTGATTGGTTAACTAGCCCGTGAAAATAAAATGCAATTGGACTGAGATTAAAGGCTTTTAACTGGCCTGGTATAGCCTGGATTGGAGGGGTAGGTCAAATTTATGATGCCCCTTTGTCTTCCAGGAGGACAGGCTGGGCTAGAATGGGAGCGTGGCTGAATAAGATTAGTATGAAGTAGGGACTCCGCTTATCATATCTGTGTATGAGGTACATCAAAAAAGTTGGACTAAGATAAAGAAAAGGGCCAAAGAACCTTATTCTCGCTATTTTCCATCCATGAAGGAGAAGATCACCTCTCTCTCATATTCAAAAGCCGTGATGGATCAAGGGTCGGGTCAGGCCAGACCAGAGACTAATCTGTAAGACCTGCTAGCCTACAATCAGCTTGTATTATTTTTGCAGCACTTTTTATTGTTTTAGTTACAGTATATTATCAATAATAATTAAATGTGTTAATTTTTCTCTCCTGTCTGTTCTGGTTCTTTATCTGATTGACATGAGTTACAACTGTAAAATGAAAGGAGAAATGCTAAATTATATTTCCTTTCAATCCACCAACTGTGTTTAATTCAGAATTCATTTTAAAAATTAAGTTTGAGTATGCATCTGCTGCTAGAATGATATATGGTCATAATGGCTTTATGATAGACGTACACTCAAATCATATTGACACTTTGCCATTGTATCCATATATGCAAGTATAATTTATTACAAGCCTTTGGAGAACATAGCTGTTGATTAAAACGAATTACAGACATAAACAAAACCACATGTACCCTGAAGCTGCGGTGAGGCTGCAGAGAATTAGTGCTGAATCTGTGGAAAATGCTAAAACTCCACATGACAGTAGATGTGAGCAGACAAGCGAAAAGGACATTTATTCTTCCCTCAAGAAAAATACCACCAGCAATCCTTTTAATGTCACAAATATGCCTCAGAAATGTGGGCTTCTTCCTCTTCAAGGTTGGTCACATTCAGTATGTTTTTAAACCTTTTTTTTTTTTTTTTAACATTTGGACTTGTTCCCTGTGGTTTAGTGCTTTCACTGCTAAACCGTCAGTCTGTTTTTAAATAAACTCTTTTTGAGTGTATGTGCTTGCGTAGCTGCGGGACGTTGGTATGGTGATTATGACAGAGCACACCTGCATATGAGGGTGTGTTCTGTCTTAGTTGCTTCATTGGCTTTCTACAGTTTGCAATTGAGATGCGGTGCCCACAGAGTCGTATAAGGGAGGGCCAGCACAAGAAAAAAACTAAAGGAAGAAGAAAACAGCTAATCAGCAAGAGAGAGAATGGAGAAAGTTGAAGAGATGGAAGTTAAAGGGAGATATGGAGAGAGCGAGCATGAGAGAGCAAGCAAGCAAATAAGTGAGCACACCCATGCCGCAAGGAGTGAGAGTGCAGGTGGTTAGGAGTAAGCTTTAGTGTGACAGGAGGCTGAGGAAAGGGCGCTTCTACTGAGCACTTACCTGGGAGAAGGAGCGGCCCAAAATGTGGTTTCATCCGTAGATGCTGAGGGGCTGGCGGTGGGGGACATGTGAAGCTTGGATTGGGTGCCATATTGATAGCCATGGACAATGGATACCTGGGTGTAGACTTATATAGGGAGTCCTGCTATGGAGCTATAGGCAAGCACGGACCTGGGGCTGTGATTTGATGGTTGATCGCACTTGTCAGTGGGCGTCTCCTCTTCTTCCTGAGAGGTCCAATCAGGATAACATAAGGAGGCGCCAGGTGTAAAAGGGTAGCATTGGGGCTCATAGTTTTGTGGACTGTCTCTGGTCTTTAACCTCCAATGTTTTTAGTGAATTATTTATTGATCTGTTTTTAACTTCCACCATTATTTGTTTTTATGGATTATTTATTTATTGAATTTCTGAACACTGCACTGTTGTGGACAGTTTTGTTTTTGACTTTGTTTTTAATAAAAGCACTGATATGACTTTCACACCTACCCCTTGCTTTGTGTGAGTGTCCTCATTTGTCTGGCTTATCTCTCAGGTGCGTTGTCAGTTGCAGGATCAAGAGGCTTCCAGAATGACCTGGTAGCATGGGGCTGACCTGCACCATCACATCCCCCCCCTTCTTGCACATCTTAACACTAGAATCCCTGAACCCTACGAAAAAACTTGTAATCCCAGGCCACCTTAAAATCCTTTGCACCTCGTCATCAGATCCTTTGTTTTTCAAATGTGTTAATTAGCACATGCAGCCTGCTATTCCATCCCCCTATCAACACAGCTCAAGTCACACAGAATAGTCTCCAAACTCAAGTCTGTTTATCTGGGTGTGAGGTGCCTGGAGTTGTATAAGGTAAATATGTTGTTATTTGGAATACATACATTTCATGTGTGTTCCGTGTCTACAACAATCTTATGTAAATGTAAGATGGCAGGAAATGTAAGGTAGGAATTGAACACTTAACTAAAACGGAAACCATTTTCATGTTTTATTAATAATTGACAAATTATGGAAGAAAATTGTATAATGTGTGAAGACCGAAGTCCAAATATAAAATAAACACTTTCACAAAAGGTACAAATATAACAAAACAAATGTGCTTCTATTCAACCGCTGTCTCATAATCAAGATGTTGTGATTTCAATTCCCAGGTTTTCCAAATTTACAATTTTGAGTAGTGAGCTGCTAGTTTTATTACTACCAACCAACCATTATCCAACCCGCTATATCCCAACTACAGGGTCACGGGGGTCTGCTGGAGCCAATCCCAGCCAACTCCGGGCGCATGGCAGGAAACAAACCCTGGGCCGGGCGCCAGCCCACCTCAGTTTTTATTACTATTATATAATAAAAACATACATGTGATTTGAATCTGTAACATCTGGTGTAAATTTATGGTACCTGTAAAAGTTAGCATTTTGTTTCATTATTCACTTTTATTACTCTCAGTGATGTTCACGTTCCCCCTGATCTGACACTGCTAGTTTTCAAATAAAAATGTGCTTTAACAGAGGAGAACTCAGTTGAGAGTAAGGGTTCTACTTTGGAGAAAAAGAACAGAAGCCTTCCCCACAAGAAACGTCCAGTCACACATCAGAACAACACAGCTGCACCAAGCATTAAAGCAAAAGATGTCACCGCTTGGATGCAGCAACAGGTCTGGCGTCATCCTGCCAATGAATCTGACTCACGCATGTCCTTCAACGAAACAGTAAGGCTTACAGAGCTCGCCAAGGTATTGTGCAAAGTGCTGTTTGTGATTATGTTTTGTGAATGTCTTTATATACAAAAAAAATTATATGTTACTTGTATAAAAGCCAGATCGAATGTTACTTACCTATTTACCTTGATTTATTTATTTACTTATCTTCCTGTAGCATAAAGTCACAAGTAGAGCTTCCTGTGTTTGATCGACATGGGCATGCTGACAAAGCACACATTCAATGGCACTTAAGTACATGAATGATTTTAGCTGCAGGTGAAAGCCCCTTGCACACTTTACCCAACTGTTAATAGTTCTGCCTTTGTCCAGAAACGGTTTCATAAGCCTTATGACCTTAGTCCTGGAAAGTCTTTCTCCTGTGGGACAACTGGGGTCTTTTCCTGAACAAGGAGTGACATTGTACATGTACTTTGTCAGCATGCCCATGTCGATCAAACACAAGATGCTCTGCAGTCTACTTGTGACTTTCTGCTGCAGGAAGATAAGTAAATAAATGAAGGTAAATAACATTCGATCTAGATTTTATATAAGTAACATATAAATGCTTTTTATCTAAAGACCATCACAAAACATAATCACAAAGAGAACTTTGCATGATACCTTGGCGAGTTGTGTAAGCCCTGCTGTTTTATAGAAGGACAATCGTGTGTCAGATTCACTGGCAGCATGACACCCGACCTGTTGCTGCATCCAAACGGTGCCATCTTTTGCCTTTATGCCTGGTGCAGCTGTGGTGTTATGTGTAACTGGACATTTTTTTTGCGGGGAGGTCTTCAGTTCTCTTCTTCCAATGTAGAACCTTCATCCTCATCTGAGTTATAGCACGTCTTTATTTGAAAACTGTCAGATTGGGGGGACAGTGAACAGGACTGGAAAAATAAACCTGAATTAAAAAAAAAAAAAAAAATCTCAAGTACCATGAATTTACACTAGCTGTTACAGATTCAAATCAAATGT
Source organism: Polypterus senegalus (assembly GCF_016835505.1). Classification (NCBI taxonomy): domain Eukaryota; kingdom Metazoa; phylum Chordata; class Cladistia; order Polypteriformes; family Polypteridae; genus Polypterus; species Polypterus senegalus. The sequence continues at coordinate 75,349,967 of NC_053166.1, read as the reverse complement.
ATGTTTTTATTATATAATAATAAAAATAGCAGCTCACTACTCAAAATGGTAAATGTTGGAGGACCTGGGAATTGAACCCACAACCTCTTGATTACATCAAGTCAGCAGTTCTTACCTCTGCACCACCCAAGCTGTCATGTCAGCATTGTACCCTAACCAGTTTTTTTTTTTGCTTTGGTTATATTCATGAATAAAAGTTCACTTGTTTTGTTATACAGTACTTGTAACTTTTGTGAAAGTGTTTATTTAATATTTGGACTTTAGTCTTCACACATTATACACTTCTTGTCTACATTTTGGTACTTATTGCTAAAACATGAAAACATTTCTGTTTTAGTTATGTGTTCAACAATTCCTGCCTCGTCTTTCATGTCATCCTACATTTACAGTGATCCCTCGCTATATCGCTCTTCGACTTTCGCGGCTTCACTCCATCGCGGATTTTAAATGTAAGCATATCTAAATATATATCTTGGATTTTTCGCTGGTTCGCGGATTTCTCGGACAATGGGTCTTTCAATTTATGGTACATGCTTCCTCAGTTTGTTTGCCCAGTTGATTTCATACAAGGGACGCTATTGGCAGATGGCTGAGAAGCTACCCAATCAGAGCACGTATTAAATAAAACTCCTCAATGATATACGATATGCTTCAATCGTGGTGCTTCACACACTTCAAAGCTCTAACAGCCCGTATTGATTTTTCATTGTTTGCTTTTCTTTGTCTCTCTCACTCTCTCTGACATTCTCTGCACCTGACGAGGGGGTGTGAGCAGAGGGGCTGTTTGCACAGTGGCTGTTTGCTTAGAAGATACAGACGCTCCTCAAAAAAATGCTGAAAGGCTACCTTTACATTAATCCTTTCATTCTTTATCTCGGTGCTTGCATACTTAAAAGTGCAAAAGCACTATTGATTTTTGATTGTTTACTTTACTCTCTCTCTCTCTCTCTGACATTCTCCGCTCCTGACGCGCACCTTGAAGAGGAAGATATGTTTGCATTCTTTAAATCGTGAGAAAGAACTGCTATCTCTGTCTTGTCATGGAGCACAGTTTAAACTTTTGACTAAAGGGGGTTTTTTCATGTCTAGAGGGCTCTAATAATGTTAAAAAACAGGTTTTCAATGCTCTGACTGCAAAATTAGATTTATAAATAAAGAATCATACTTCATGGAAATTCATTTATCTGTCTGGAGCGGATTAACTGCGATAAACGAGGGTTTACTGTATAACTCTGCAGAGAATATTTATAAACAGTGTGGGAGTGTTTCTAAGGGTTTAAAATATATAAAAATAACCATACAAACATATGGTTTCTACTTCGCGGATTTTCACCTATCGTGGGGGGGTTCTGGAACGCGACCCCCGCAATCGAGGAGGGATTACTGTACATAGATTGTTGTAGACACAGAATACACAATATGTATGTATTCCAAATAACGATATACAGGTAAAATTCTGTTATAAAGAACTGGCAGGGACCTAAAAAATATTTAGTTGTAATGAGATTCTGTATTTGTTGCTATAGTGCTTTCTTTAACTTGCGTCCAGGCATTTGCAATCATTTCAATAGCTTCTTTCATGTTTATTTTAATCTTCTCCTGTCTACAAGTTATGCTGAGGAGAATTTTTCTCAGCATTTCCTTGCGATAATACACTTTCAGGGTGCGAATGATGCCCAAATCCAGTGGCTGAAGCACTGCCATGCAATTGGGTGGGAGGAATTCAATGCGAACATTATCTAAATGCAGAAGCATGTTGTGGGCAGCACTGTTATCAATCAGAAGCCGAATCATCCTTTTCTTCTTCATATTGTGAGGTTTCTGAACTCTTTTGGGATCCCTCCCACCCAACGGGAATGCCATGCTGAAGTGCGACCTGAAGCGCGATTGGTGCATTTCTGCAAGATTGTTTGTCCTTTGCCGGGGCAGTGCAACAGCAGGCTCACAGCAATGCAGTGAGGCGCCACAGAAGCGAATCCAAAAAGATCAGGGTCGCACTATAAGTCCCTGTTTTACACGCTATAAGTCGCTGTCTTACACCCAAAAACGCAAAGCTTATTCTCAGTACTTTAGCAAAACCAGCTTTATTCAGCTTGAAACGGGAACAGTGCAGTTATTTATTGTAGTGGGATCTGCCACTGTCCTATAAATAGACAACAGCAGTCAGGCAGGATCGTGGCCAGGTTAGTGGCCAAGTAATCCTGTTCCCTTCATTTACAATATTCCTTGCATCACCCATTGAAATCTTTTCTGTTTGCTTCAGTGAAGAGCCACAGCAGAGCTGTGAGCCTGCTGTTGCCCCAGCAATTGATAAAACAGTCTTCCACTGACGCTGTGATCGCAGTTCAGGACACTCTTTGGCGTGTTGTCCAGTTGGTGGAGGTCCCAAGAGAGTTTAGAAACCTCACATTTTCTTGAATGAGTGCCGCATTAATAGGAATGTTTCTTGAACAATCATCACTTAACCACATAAAAATGGCTTTTTTGACTTCTTCAAATGCAGCAGTTCACATACATTTGCAACCTGAGATTTTTCTTCTTTTTTTGTTTGGTCTTTCAAGAAAGTTGATGGTATCAGTGGCGAAATTCCGAATTCACTGGGAATGTCTTTTTTCTTTTTGCCGCAATCGAGAGCTGCAAAAATTTCAAATTTTTTTTCTGATATGAACTGTTAACGTTTTTTCATGCCTGCCATTTCTATAAAATCAATCAATCAATCAACATTTATTTATATACAGTGGAGGAAATAATTATTTGACCCCTCACTGATTTTGTAAGTTTGTCCAATGACAAAGAAATGAAAAGTCTCAGAACAGTATCATTTCAATGGTAGGTTTATTTCAACAGTGGCAGATTGCACATCAAAAGGAAAATCGAAAAAATAACTTTAAATAAAAGATAGAAATTGATTTGCATTTCATTGAGGGAAATAAGTTTTTGAACCCCTACCAACCATTAAGAGTTCTGGCTCCCACAGAGTGGTTAGACACTTCTACTCAATTAGTCACCCTCATTAAGGACACCTGTCTTAACTAGTCACCTGTATAAAAGACACCTGTCCACAGAATCAATCAATCAAGCAGACTCCACACTCTACAACATGGGAAAGACCAAAGAGCTGTCCAAGGATGTCAGAGACAAAATTGTAGACCTGCACAAGGCTGGAATGGGCTACAAAACCATTAGCAAGAAGCTGGGAGAGAAGGTGACAACTGTTGGTGCGATTGTTCGAAAATGGAAGGAGCACAAAATGACCATCAATCGACCTCGCTCTGGGGCTCCACGCAAGATCTCACCTCGTGGGGTGTCAATGGTTCTGAGAAAGGTGAAAAAGAATCCTAGAACTACACGGGAGGAGTTAGTTAATGACCTCAAATTAGCAGGGACCACAGTCACCAAGAAAACCATTGGAAACACATTACACGCAATGGATTAAAATCCTGCAGGGCTCGCAAGGTCCCCTGCTCAAGAAGGCACATGTGCAGGCCCGTCTGAAGTTTGCCAATGAACACCTGAATGATTCAGAGAGTGACTGGGAGAAGGTGCTGTGGTCTGATGAGACCAAAATAGAGCTCTTTGGCATTAACTCAACTTGCTGTGTTTGGAGGAAGAAAAATGCTGCCTATGACCCCCAAAACACCGTCCCCACCGTCAAGCATGGGGGTGGAAACATTTTGCTTTGGGGGTGTTTTTCTGCTAAGGGCACAGGACAACTTAATCGCATTAACGGGAAAATGGACGGAGCCATGTATCGTGAAATCCTGAGCGACAATCTCCTTCCCTCTGCCAGGAAACTGAAAATGGGTCGTGGATGGGTGTTCCAGCACGACAATGACCCAAAACATACAGCAAAGGCAACAAAGGAGTGGCTCAAGAAGAAGCACATTAAGGTCATGGAGTGGCCTAGTCAGTCTCCGGACCTTAATCCAATAGAAAACCTATGGAGGGAGCTCAAGCTCAGAGTAGCACAGAGACAGCCTCGAAACCTTAGGGATTTAGAGATGATCTGCAAAGAGGAGTGGACCAACATTCCTCTTAAAATGTGCGCAAACTTGGTCATCAATTACAAGAAACGTTTGACCTCTGTGCTTGCAAACAAGGGTTTTTCCACTAAGTATTAAGTCTTTTTTTGTTAGGGGGTTCAAAACTTATTTCCCTCAATGAAATGCAAATCAATTTCTATCTTTTATTTAAAGTTATTTTTTCGATTTTCCTTTTGATGTGCAATCTGCCACTGTTGAAATAAACCTACCATTGAAATGATACTGTTCTGAGACTTTTAATTTCTTTGTCATTGGACAAACTTACAAAATCAGTGAGGGGTCAAATAATTATTTCCTCCACTGTAGCACATATTCATACAAAAAAATGTAGCTCAAAGTGCTTTACAAAATGAATAGAAAAATAGAAGACACAATAAAAAATAAACATAAGTCAACATTAATTAACATAGAATACGTAAGTAAGGTCCGATGGCCAGGGTGGACAGAAAAAACAAAAAAAAACGCCAAAGGCTGGAGAAAAAAAATAAAATCTGTAGGGGTTCCAGACCACGAGACCGCCCAGAATAAAATCTGTAGGGGTTCCAGACCACGAGACCGCCCAGTCCCCTCTGGGCAATCTAACTAACATAAGTCAAACAGTCCTTTTTGTATTTAGGGTTTTCATGGAAGGACCTGATGATGATGGTCTCGTAGACTTCTGGCTTTCAGTCCATCAATGTTGGTGCATCATGAAGCTTTGAGTAGGTGGTGGTGGCACAGGCCGCCACCACAAAGAAACCGGAAAAAGAAACAGAAGAGAGAGTTGGGGTCAGTACGGATTTTAGAGCCACTATGAATAGTTATTGTGATGAATTGAACATACAGAGTATCAGTATTAAGTTAAAGTGAAGTTATGAGAAGGCCATGTTAAAGTAAGAGGGTGACGATGAGTTAAATTCCAGTGGATGTTTTTCAAATGTTGACGAGCAATAAGGAAAAGGTATCAATGAAAACCACCAAAAATAAAAACAGCAAAAAAACAGTACGAGGAAAGTTTGAAGAAATATATATTTTTTTTTCTTTTCAGTGTTTCTGTTTGGGGATCGTTGTGCACAACTGAGCTGCGACCACAGAACTAAATGCGCTGTGTATGATTTATTCAGACATTTCAAGGTCTTTTGGGCACTTTGTTGTAATGAAAGTATCTGCTGAATGTACTTCGTAGTAATGAGATTTCTATAGACTAGTGTCATATGGGGAAGCTGTCGGGACCATAAAAATACTTGTTATAATGAAAAGTTTGTTGTAAAGATACTCATTGTAACGGAATTTTACCTGTATTATTTACCCTCTAAAATACCAGGTACCTTACACTCAGATGAACAGATTTGAGCTCTGAGAATCTTTTGTGTGACTTGCGCTGTGTCAGTGGGGAATGGGGTAGCAAGGTTCTGGCTGCCAGTGCTGCTTGACACATTTGGAAAACAAAGGAGTTGATGATGAGGTGCGAAGGAATTAAAGGTTGCCTGGGATTCAGAGTTTTTTCTTAGGCTTCAGGGATTCTAGTGTTAAATAGTAAGAATGAGTATAGCCTTATTAAAGCCAGTATTTTACCTCACATGTATCTACCAGTTTTACCAATTTTTACATAACTATTCACACACATCTCCCTAAACAGTAGCTTTTGAATCCTGAGACGTACTTAAAAAATGTCCATAGGTATTTAGACAGTGACATACTTGCTATTAGCCTGGCTCTCAAGCACAGTGTTACTGAAATGAAACCCAAGTATATGGACTTGTGCAGTGTAGACAGGTGCTAGGTTTCTTCCATGGTTTTGCCTCTGTCATGTCTGTACAGGAGTTGAAAATGTCTATCTACCAACATGGCATATTGGTGTTTCGGTGTCTTGCCATTGTTGCTGGCTATTATACCTTATCCAGTTTTTTAGAATAAGCAAACCATTGATAAGAAGTGTATTCAGTGCTCTGCTTTCAGCTATGCAAGAAACGTGCATCACTATCCCATGAGGTAAGCAACTCTATGAAACTGTGGGTGGCTTTGAAAGGCAACAGCGATTTCCTTGGTGCAGTAGTGCAATCAATGGGTCACACATTCCCTTGACACTGCCTGTAGTATTGTGGAATTTTTCCTTAATATAGCTGCTTTATAGCACCCCACATGGACCAGTCTTACCTGCATGTGGACAGCTGCTTTAGTCAAAGAGACTTGTTTTCTTAGCTTTAGCAAACCAAACAGTTAGGCTGCACCTGTGCCAATCACGAAAAAAAATTAAGCAAAAGGTGAAAAGTTGTGAGTGCATATATAGTCTTCCCTTTAACTTCAGAAGTCACATAATTAGCTGATTAGGGTCCACCTGTGTGTAATCAAAAGTTTTACATGATCTGTCTCATAATGTCTGACTCTGCAACACCACTAAGCAAACAAAATGAAGACCAAGAAGCAGTCCAAATAGGTCAGAGGCAAAGTTGTGGAGAAGTATAGATCAGGGTTCCCAAACCTTGGATATCCCATGCAGCACCATTAAATCCATTAAAACAAAATGGAAAGAATATGGCACCACTACAAACCTGAGAAGAGAAGGCCACCTTGCAAAACTCACAAGAGTGCGAGGAAGGCCTTAATAAAAGATTTAACAAAGATACCAAGGATAACACTGAAACAGCTTCAAAGATGCACAACAGAGATGAGAGTATCTGTCTTTAGGACCCACTTTAAGTCGTACACTCTACAGAGCAGGGTTTTATGGAAGAGTGGACAGAAAAAAGCCATTATTTAAAGAAAAAAAATATGACACTTTGGAGTTTGCCCAATTACATGTGGCGGACTCCATAAATACATGGAAGAAGTTTCCCTGGTCATATGAGACTAATTTTGAACTTTTTGGCCATCATGGAAAATGCAAACCCAAAACTTCCTGCCACCCTGAGGACAAGCATGGTGGTGGCAGCATCAGGCTGTGGGGTCAGAAAAATTTGTCAAGATTGAAAGAAAAGTAGATGGATGGCACTAAATATGGGACAGTCCTTGAGGAAAACCCATTTCAGTCTGTCAAAGATCTGAGACTGGGATGAAGGTTCACCTTCCAGCAGGACAATGACCCTAAATATACTGCTAAAGCTACACTGGCATGATTTAAAGTGAATCATTTACATGTCCTGGAATGGCTTAGTCAAAGCCCACATGTCAATCCAAGTGAAATTCTGTGGCATGACTTGAAAATTGCTGTGCACCAATACAACCCTTTGAACCGGAAGGAGTTGGAGCAGTTTTGCTTTGAAGAATGGGAAAAGTGGCTGAATGAGCTAAACTAATAGAGACATTCCCCAAGTGACTTGCAACTATAAGTACAGTAAAAGGGGGTCTACAAAGCATTTACTTTGAGGCTGAATACCTGTGTAGACTCAGGTTTTGTGTGTGTGTTTGTTTTTTCCCCTTCATTATTGTTTGTGTCACAGATTTTTTTTTTTTTTTTTTTTTTTCTTTTTCTCCAGCCCTCTGGAAATTTTTTGTCCTGCATGGCAATCAGACCTTACTTTATTCTTTGTTAATTAGTATTGCCTAATTTTATTTTTGTGTTTTTTCTTTTTTCTTTCGTTATTTTGTAAAGCATTTTGAGCTACATCATTAGTATGAAAACTTGCTATATAAATAAATGTTGTATTATTATAAAGCAACATTAATAAAACAGTAAAACTAATGGTATCAAAAGTAAGAAATGAAAAAGAGTTATTAAAATACTTGCTGGTCTTCAGTCTGTAGTTCAGTGCACTGCTCTGTCTGCTTTCCTTCCTGATCTGCCCAGCATGCAAGCCAAAGTTAATAAAGGCATAACTTTACCCCAAAGTAACAATGATTACAAGAATAGGCTTGCCTTTTTCTGGCTGATTGACCATTCCAATCTTAATTACCCCAGGTCTAACAAATTAACAATTTAAGATTTTCAAATAATGATCTTAAAGATGCAATGTTAAAGTCAGTAAAGATATAGCATTTAAAATCAATCAATAGCAGTCATTAAAAATATACACAGTGTTTGTTTAGAATAGGATTATATAGTCTGGAGTTTAAAAATTTTAGCATGCAAAAGTATTCAGTCCCCTTAAAAGTCATCATACTTTTCTGCACTACAAAAGAATTGTACACATTTATCTATTCAGTTTTTTAATGTGAACTCGTGTGCTGTAACAATACATTTCCAAAGTCAAAATAACCCATTTTTAGTATATCTAACTGAAGAAGAGATACTCAACTAAAAAAGTTAGTGTTTGCATAAGTGTTTAAACCTCTGGAGGTTTATAGAAATGAGAAATTGATCACAAACTACATAGGTGACAATTAAACATAATCAGGTTCTACTTGTGAGTCTTTTATATACTGTATGTCTGAATATAAAAGTCACCCTTTGTAAGGGTATAGTCTTTGTTGGTCAATCACTGTAAAAGCCTATTGTCTCGAACTATTTTTCATTCTTTAAAATGGAGGGGTACAAATACTACATATAAGAAAAGTGCTGCAATTCCTATACCATTCCTTCATTTTGTTTTATACCTTTGATTTAATGCCGAATGTCTGTACTAAAAGCTCACATGCCTTATTAATAATATATTAAAAGAATTATTAATGTTTTGAGCCCTTGATCCTCTAATAAAGTGGATCAGTTGACAAATTAAAACAAATAGACTTTAAAATACAAAATAATTTTGCTGTTGGGGGGAAAATGCCTTGTTTAAAGTTTAATTGTATTTGCCTTTGAGTTATGCCACATGCTACATTTAAAGTAGAAATTTGTGAAGTAAATGAAGAACAAAGAACCTACACATTTACTGGTGTGCATGGATTTAATAGTACACAAGTATTGGTGTGGGCATGAACTAAACAATAGTTAAATCTAAATGCTACATTACAGTAAGAATTTAGTATGTTTATCAATGGAAATCTTGGGTTTATGATCAAATTGACATTAGTACTATATTTTAGGTAAAAGCTGATAATAAGCAAAGTATTTGGAATTAAAGTTGTTTTTTTGTTTTTCTTACCCGTTGACCCATTTAAGTTGTGTTAACCAACCAGCACCAAAAACTGCCTTGTGACTTAGTAGAGATGATACTCTACATTTGCTTTGTCTTACAAGATTAAAAGGTAGGTCATATTTCAGGACTGTGTGGAATATGTTTTAGTTAAAATTGTCAAACATATGACTAAATTCCTTTCTTATTAAAAAGAACAGGTCTGTGACCACATGCGTTTGGTCAGGTTTTTTTTTTCTTTCCCCACAGAATGGCCAATAAGTTTCCTGAATTTACTCTGACCTTACAGGTGCTGGTCATAAAATTAGAATATCATGACAAAGTTGATTTATTTCAGTAATTCCATTCAAAAAGTGAAACTTGTATATTAGATTCATTCATTACACACAGACTGATGTATTTCAAATGTTTATTTCTTTTAATTTTAATGATTATAACTGACGACTAATGAAAGTCCCAAATTCAGTATCTCGGAAAATTAGAATATCAATTAAGACCAATGCAAAAAAAGGATTCTTAGAAATGTTGGCCAACTGAAAGATATGAACATGAAAAGTATGAGCATGTACAGCACTCAATATTTAGTTGGGGCTCCTTTGGCCTGGATTACTGCAGCAATGCGGTGTGGCATGGAGTTGATCAGTCTGTGGCACTGCGTTGCTCTGATAGTGGCCTTCAGCTCTTCTGAATTGTTGGCTCTGGTGTATTGCATCTTCCTCTTCACAATACCCCATAGATTTTCTATGGGATTAAGGTCAGGTGAGTTTGCTGGCCAATCAAGAACAGGGATACCATGGTCCTTTAAACCAGGTACTGGTAGCTTTGGCACTGTGTGCAGGTGCCAGGTCCTGTTGGAAAATGAAATCTGCATCCCCATAAAGTTCGTCAGCAGCAGGAAGCATGAAGTGCTCTAAAACTTCCTGGTAGACAGCTGCGTTGACCTTGTACCTCAGAAAACACAATGGCACCCCAAACCATCACGGACTGTGGAAACTTTACACTGGACCTCAAGCAACGTGGATTCTGTGCCTCTCCTCTCTTCCTCCAGCCTCTGGGACCTTGATTTCCAAAGGAAATGCAAAATTTACTTTCATCAGAGAACATAACTTAGGACCACTCAGCAGCAGTCCAGTCCTTTTTGTCTTCAGCCCAGATGAGACACTTCTGACGCTGTCTCTCATTCAAGAGTGGCTTGACACAAGGAATGCGACAGCTGAAACCCATGTCTTGCATACGTCTGTGCGTGGTGGTTCTTGAAGCACTGACTCCAGCTGCAGTCCACTCTTTGTGAATCTCCCCCACAGTTTTGAATGGATTTTGTTTCACAATCCTCTCCAGGGTGCAATTATCCCTATTGCTTATACACTTTTTTTCTACCACATCTTGTCCTTCCCTTCGCCTCTCTATTAATGTGCTTGGACACAGAGCTCTGTGAACAGCCAGCCTCTTTAGCAATGACCTTTTGTGTCTTGCCCTCCTTGTGCAAGGTGTCAATGGTCGTCTTTTGGACAACTGTCAAGTCAGCAGTCTTCCCCATGATTGTGTAGCCTACAGAACTAGACTGAGAGACCATTTAAAGGTTTTGCAGCTGTTTTGAGTTATTTAGCTGATTAGAGTGTGGCACCAGGTGTCTTCAATTTTGAACCTTTTCACAATATTCTAATTTTCTGAGATACTGAATTTGGGACTTTCATTAGTTGTCAGTTATAATCATCAAAATTAAAAGAAATACACATTTGAAATACATCAGTCTGTGTGTAATGAATGAAGCTAATATACAAGTTTCACTTTTTGAATGGAATTACTGAAATAAATCAACTTTGTCATGATATTCTAATTTTATGACCAGCACCTGTATATTAATATTACTTCCTAGTATATGTTAATTTAAAAGCAGTTTAGCATTAAGTGAATGTAGTACATGCAATTGTAAAGCTTAATTAGCTTTTTTGGTCTGTGTCTTGGAAGAGTACATTTTAAGCCATCAAAACGCATAAACATAGAATGATGTTTGTCTATGCTATTTTTTTCTTTTGTCTAGGTTTCATCCTATGGAGACAACATGGTGGAGTGTCAGCTTGAGACACATAATAACAAAATGGTGACATTTAAATTTGATACAGAAGGAGATGCACCTGAAGACATAGCTGACTGTATGGTAAGGTTTAAGAGTTTTTTATTTCAAGCACATGTAAATCAACTTCCATTGACAAGCCCTACCAGTATACACTTGCATAAAAAAATATCAAAAAGCATAAAAGCCCTATTTTAATGGGATTTGTCTTTCTATTATAAAAAAAAAATCTTGGAAGGTGACGAGACGTGATTTTCTCAGAGAGACACTTACACGTCCCATGAGACAAGACTTTGTGCCTAGAGATTTAACTACCTCCGTGAAATAACAGAACAGCGAAAAGAGATTGAATATATTGTTCAGATTTAAACTTTAATTCGGAGACTGTTACATTGTCTAATTCGTGTTGCCATCAGGGGAAGAAAAAAAAGTAGTGTTTATTCCCAGTGAAGAGACATATCCACGAGAATGAAAAGATTTGTTGTTTGGTGAAAGTGAAATCCTGCAAGAGAAAATTTCAAGCTCCGCAAGAGCTTATGCAAAGAAATTTTGAAAAGCCCTGCCCACATAACCACGCACACGGTTAAATCGATTCTCATTTGTGTGAATGCTGTTGTCAGACACATTTCTTGTAGAGACAAAGAAACGATATTTCACAGGCATTTATACGTTGCATTGTTACGGTGTACTTCCAAACACGGAATCAAAATTCAGTGTGAAAAGGTAAAAGCGAAAAGAGATGGAATATGATTGATTGATAGATAGATACTATTCATCCCAAGGGGAAATTCACATACTCCAGCAGCAGCATACTGATACAAGAGCAATATTAAAGAGTAATAAAAATGCAGGTAAAAACAGACTAACTTTGTAGAAAGTTAACGTTTACCCCCACCCCCAGGTGGAATTGAAGAGTCTTATAGTGTGGGGGGAGGAACGATCTCCTCAGTCTGTCAGTGGAGTAGGACAGTGACAGCAGTCTGTCGCTGAAGCTGCTCCGCTGTCTGGAGGTAATACTGTTTAGTGGATACCGTGGATTCTCCATAATTGATAGGAGCCGGCTGAGCGCCCGTCGCTGTGCCATGGATGTCAAACTGTCCAGCTCCATGCCTACAACAGAGCCTGCCTTCTTCACCAGTTTGTCCAGGCGTGAGGCGTCCCTCTTTATGCTGCCTCCCCAGCACACCACCGCGTAGAAGAGGACACTCGCCACCACCGTCTGATAGAACATCTGCAGTATCTTATTACAGATGTTGAAGGATGCCAGTCTTCTAAGGAAGTGTAGTTGGCTCTGTCCTTTTTTTACACAGAGCATCAGTATTGGCAAACCATTCCAATTTATCATCCAGCTGCACTCCCAGGTATTTATAGGTCTGCACCCTCTGCACATAGTCGCCTCTGATGATCACTGGGTCCATGAGGGGCCTGGGTCTGCTAAAATCCACAACCAGTTCCTTGGTTTTTCTGGTGTTTAGGTGTAAGTGGTTTGAATCACACCATTTAACAAAGTCCTTGATTAGATTCCTATACTCCTCCGCCTGCCCACTTCTGATGCAGACCATGATAGCTGTGTCGTCAGCGAACTTTTGCACATGGCAGGACTCCGAGTTGCATTGGAAGTACGATGTATATAGACTGAACAGGACCGGAGAAAGTACAGTTTCCTGTGGCGCTCCTGTGTTGCTGACCACAATATCAGATCTGCAGTTCCCAAGACGCACATACTGAGGTCTGTCTGTAAGTCCACGATCCATGCCACCAGGTATGAATCTACTCCCATCTCTGTCAGCTTGAGCAGAGGTTGGATGGTGTTGAATATATGCTCATACAGTTAGGTCCATAAATATTTGGACAGACAACTTTTTTCTAATTTTGGTTCTGTACATTACCACAGTGAATTTTAAATGAAACAACTCAGATGCAGTTGAAGTGCAGACTTTCAGCTTTAATTCAGTGGGTTGAACAAAAAGATTGCATAAAAATGTGAGGCAACTAAAGCATTTTTTTAACACAATCGCTTCATTTCAGGGGAGCAAAAGTGATTGGACAATTGACGAAGGCTATTCCATGGGCAGGTGTGGGCAAATCCGTTGTTATGTCATTATCAATTAAACAGATTAAAGGCCTGGAGTTGATTTGAGGTTTGGTGCTTGCATGTGGAAGATTTTGCTGTGAACAGACAACATGCGGTCAAAGGAGCTGTTCATGCAGGCGAAAGAAGCCATCCTTAAGCTGCGAAAACAGAAAAAACCCATCCGAGAAATTGCTACAATATTAAGAGTGGCAAAATCTACAGTTTGGTACATCCTGAGAAAGAAAGCAAGCACTGGTGAACTCAGCAACGCAAAAAGACCTGGACTTCCACGGAAGACAACAGTGGTGGATGATCACAGAATCATTTCCATGGTGAAGAGAAACCCCTTCACAACAACCAACCAAGTGAACATCTCCAGGGGGTAGGCGTATTGATATCCAAGTCTACCATAAAGAGAAGACTGCATGAAAGTAAATACAGAGGGTGCACTGCAAGGTGCAAGCCACTCATAAGCCTCAAGAATAGAAAGGCTAGATTGGACTTTGCTAAAGAACATTTAAAAAACCCAGCACAGTTCTGGAAAAAACATTCTTTGGACAGATGAAACCAAGATCAACCTCTACCAGAAAGATGGCAAGAAAAAAGTATGGAGAAGGCATGGAACAGCTTATTATCCAAAGCATACCACATCATCTGTAAAACATGGTGGAGGCAGTGTGATGGCTTGGGCGTGCATTGCTGCCAGTGGCACTGGGACACTAGTGTTTATTGATGATGCAGCTTAAGGATGGCTTCTTTCACCTGCATGGAGAGCTCCTTTGACCACATGTTGTCTGTTCACAGCAAAATCTTCTACATGCAAGCACCACACCTCAAATCAACTCCAGGCCTTTTATCTGCTTAATTGATAATGACATAACGACGGACTTGCCCATGAAATAGCCTTTGAGTCAATTGTCCAATTATTTTTGAGCCCCTGAAATGAAGGGATTGTGTTAAAAAATGATTTAGTTGCCTCGCATTTTTATGCAATACACACACACACACACACACACATATATATATATATATATATATATATATATATATAAATAAATATACACACATACTGTATATATACACATACAGTAGTACCTTGAGATCTGAGTGCTAGCGTGCAGCGTTTTTTGAGATACGAGCCGTCACTAGATTGATTTTTTGCCTTGAGTTACAAGCCAAAATTCAAAATACAAGCCATCAAAGAGCTTGTCGCTGCACATTCCGAGGAACTGACAATGGAGGAGTTGATGGAACTATAGACACGGCAACATACGGAGGTTCTGCAGGAGATAGGTATCGCGGAGGAGGTTACCTCATAAAGTGAGATAAAGAAAGTGTTTGCAATTTGGGAAAAAGTTTCAAACTTTAATTAAAAGAAACACCCTGAAAAAGTTGCAACTGATAGTGAACCGGCCTTATTTAATGACACTTGCCTAACGCTTGAGTTTATTGAAAAGAAACATCCTGAAAAAGTTACAACTGATTGCGCAGCAGCTGTATAATGTGTAATGGTCATAACTGGAACCTATTTTTCTTAATATACTGTAATGGACTTTAGCTCGATGGCCGTGGGGGGCGGAGCTGCGTGTCACATCATCACGCCTCCCACGTAATAACGTGAACTGACTGTGAGCGCAGATGCGTAGAAAAGAAGGAAGAACTCCCAAAGAGCGCTGAAGACAAACGCATACAAGCTTATTCATAAGTGCAGCTACTGCGGAAACAAAGCATGGTGTAAACCGTAATTTTAAATTAAGTTAATGAACACGCTCCCGCTGCTGTTTGTCATCCCTTCGTCGAATACTTTATTCGCGAGATACAAGTTTAATGAGAAGACACGAGATATAAACAAGACTTTGGATCACTTTGTAACAGAGTTAAAATTGTTGTAGCGAGAAACTTTTAAGTGCCGGGTCTTAGCTAACATTAAATAAAGCCGTGGACATCGCAACATCACACAAGAGAGCAGCTCACATGAACTGACTGAACACAGTACGAGTAGTACTTTGTCACGCTGCCACCAAATACTCACAGAAAAATCCAAAAGTTAATACACACACTGTCTCTAGAGTTTCTCCACAATCAATGTATTCCTCGCATCCCTGTTATACCCTCTGATCTCCCATTTCAATTTCGATGCCTCCAATTTCCAGTAAGGCTCTGCTGCGTGATAACAAGTAATAAGTCTCAGGGACAGACCCTACAAAAGGTTGCCATTGATTTCTGGCAAGATTGCTTTTCTTCTGGACAACTATACGTTGCATTCTCAAGAGTGAGCTTGCGCAGCTTTATCATATTACAACCGGAGTACAGCGAGAAACTTTTAAATGCCGGGTCTTAGCTAACATTAAATAAAGCCGTGGACATCGCAACATCACACAAGAGAGCAGCTCACGTGAACTTATTGAGCGCAGTCACTTCCATGCATCAAACCTGTTTGAAAAACGCATTACACAACTGACAAGGTGGGAAAAGAATATGCTCCGAGCTGAGCTCCACAGCTAACACGGTCTTGCGGAAGCAACTTCGTCACGCTGCCACCAAATACTCACAGAAAAATCCACAAGTTAATACACACACTGTCTCTACAGTTTCTCCACACTCTGAATGTATTCCTCGCATCCCCGTTATACCCTCTGATCTCCCATTTCAATTCAGATGCCTCCAAATTCCAGTAAGGCTCTGCTTCGTGATGAAAAGTAATAAGCCTGAGGGACAGACCGTACAAAAGGTTGCCATTGATTTCAGGCATGATTGCTTTTCTCCTGGACAACTATACGTTGCATTCTCAAAAGTAATCTCAGTGCACAGCTTGGTCATATTACAACCGGAGTGCTAAACTGACAACGCGGTATACAAAGAGATCCTTAACAGATAGTTATTGGTATATTTTCCATCAGTTTAAAAAGGTTTTCTTTTCTTCTTAATAAAAATTTAAAACTAGTTGTTAAATAAAACTGGCCTTGAGGATTTTGCTATATACAGTATATATATGTATGTAGATATATATATATATGTATGTAGATATATATATATATGTATGTAGATATATATATATATATGTATGTAGATATATATATATATATATATATATATGTATGTAGATATATATATATATATGTATGTAGATGTAGATATATATGCATGTATGTGTGTGTATATAATATATATATATCTATACTAATAAAAGGCAAAGCCCTCACTGACTGACTGACTGACTCACTCACTGACTCATCACTAATTCTCCAACTTCCCGTGTAGGTAGAAGGCTGAAATTTGGCAGGCTTATTCCTTACAGCTTACTTAAAGTTAAGCACGTTTCATTTCAAAATTCTACTCGAAACGGTTGACAACGTCCGCCATGTTGAACTTTCTTATTCATGGCCCCATCTTCACGAAATTTGGTAGGCGGCTTCCCTGTGCTAACCGTAACCGATGTACTTGCTTATTTCGATGGTATGACGCCACTGTCGGCTGCCATATTGAACTTTCTAATGTCACCAATTTTCCAACTTCCCGTGTAGGTAGAAGGCTGAAATTTGGTACTTATTTCGGTGGTATGATGCCACTGTTGGCGCCATATTGAACTTTTAGCGGAAACCGATATACGTTACTTATTTGTTGGTATGACACCACTGTCGGCCATATTGAACTTTCCAACGTTACTAATTCTCCAAATTCCAGTGTAGGTAGAAGGCTGAAATTTGGCAGGCTCATTCCTTACAGCTTACTTACAAAAGTTAAGCAGGTTTCATTTCAAAATTCTACGCGTGATGGTCATAACAGTCAACAACGTCTGCCATGTTGAACTTTCTTATTTATGACCCGATCTTCTCGAAATTTGGTAGGCGGCTTCCCTGCACTAACCGAAACCAATGTACGTACCTATTTCAGTGGTATGATGCCACTGTCAGCCGCCATATTGAACTTTTCAACAGTCTTTGTTACTTATGGGCCCATCTTCAAGAAATTTGGTACACGGGTTCCCAACGCTAACTGAATCCTACTTACGTACATATTTACATCCATAACCTGCAGCTCGGTCACTGTGTGAGGTGGCGTTGGGTCCCCCACCCCAACGCCTCCCACGTTGTTGGCTGCCTGCCTATATAAGACCGTCCGTCTCCCTACTGATAACTACAGCCTTTTTGTTTAATCCACGGCTTTTCCGCTGTTTTATTGTTTGTTTATTACAATTATAGTTATTGTATAGGTATTTTAGACTTACTTTACATTGCTCAGGCACCCATTTCCTTTATCATTCCAACCCCCATTACCATGTCTATCAAGGTGATCACTATCGATCAAAGAACCGTCATTTACCGAATGGTTTCCATACCCGGAGATGGCACCTACCTTTTCCATTCTCTTTGTTACATATTGCTTTGTTATATATATATGTATATATATATATATATATATATATATATGTATATATATATATATATATGTATATATATATATATATATATATATATATATATATATATATATATATATATATATATATATATATATATATATATATATATATATATATATATATATATATATATATATATATATATATATATATATATATATATATATATATATATATATGTATATATATATATATATATATATATATATATATATATGTATGTATATATATATATATATATATGTATGTATATATATATATATATATATATATATATATGTATATGTATATATATATATATATGTATGTATATGTATATATATATATATATATATATATGTATGTATATATATATATATATGTATATATATATATATATATATATATGTATTTGTATGTATATGTATGTATATATATGTATATATTATATGTATATGTATATATATTATATATATATATATATATATATATATATATATATATATATATATACATATACACACACAGTGGTGTGAAAAACTATTTGCCCCCCTATTGATTTCTTATTCTTTTGCATGTTTGTCACACAAAATGTTTCTGATCATCAAACACATTTAACCATTAGTCAAATATAACACAAGTAAACACAAAATGCAGTTTTTAAATGATGGTTTTATTATTTAGGGAGAAAAAATCCAAACCTACATGGCCCTGTGTGAAAAGTAATTGCCCCTTGTTAAAAATAACCTAACTATGGTGTATCACACCTGAGTTCAGTTTCCGTAGCCACCCCCAGACCTGATTACTGCACACCTGTTTCAATCAAGAAATCACTTAAATAGGAGCTGCCTGACACAGAGAAGTAGACCAAAAGCACCTCAAAAGCTAGACATCATGCCAAGATCCAAAGAAATTCAGGAACAAATGAGAACAGATGTAATTGAGATCTATCACTCTGGTAAAGGTTATTAAGCCATTTCTAAAGCTTTGGGACTCCATCGAACCACAGTGAGAGCCATTATCCAAAAAATTTAAAAACATGAAACAGTGGTAAACCTTCCCAGAAGTGGCCGGCCGACCACAATTACCCCAAGAGCGCAGAGACGACTCATCCGAGAGGTCACAAAAGACCCCAGGACAACGTCTAAAGAACTGCAGGCTTCACTTGCCTCAATTAAGGTCAGTGTTCACGACTCCACCATAAGAAAGAGACTGGGCAAAAACGGCCTGCATGGCAGATTTCCAAGACGCAAACCACTGTTAAGCAAAAAGAACATTGGGGCTCGTCTCAATTTTGCGAAGAAACCTCTCAATGATTGCCAAGACATTTGGGAAAATACCTTGTGGACTGATGAGACAAAGTTGAACTTTTTGGAAGGCAAATGTCCCGTTACATCTGGCATAAAAGGAACACAGCATTTCAGAAAAAGAACATCATACCAACAGTAAAATATGGTGGTAGATGTGTGATGGTCTGGGGTTGTTTTGCAGCTTCAGGACCTGGAAGGCTTGCTGTGATAGATGGAACCATGAATTCTACTGTCTACCAAAAATCCTGAAGGAGAATGTCCGGCCATCTGTGACCCAATGACCCAAAACACACCAGCAAATCCACCTCTGAATGGCTGAAGAAAAACAAAATGAAGACTTTGGAGTGGCGTAGTCAAAGTCCTGACCTGAATCCAATTGAGATGCTATGGCATGACCTTAAAAAGGCGGTTCATGCTAGAAAACCCTCAAATAAAGCTGAATTACAACAATTCTGCAAAGATGAGTGGGCCAAAATTCCTCCAGAGCTGTAAAAGACTCATTGCAAGTTATCGCAAATTCTAGATTGCAGTTATTGCTGCTAAGGGTGGCCCAACCAGTTATTAGGTTCAGGGGGCAATTACTTTTCACACAGGGCCATGTAGGTTTGGATTTTTTTTCTCCCTAAATAATAAAAACCATCATTTAAAAACTGCATTTTGTGTTTACCTGTGTTATATTTGACTAATGGTTCAATGTGTTTGATGATCAGAAACATTTTGTGTGACAAACATGCAAAAGAATAAGAAATCAGGAAGGGGGCAAATAGTTTTTCACACCACTGATATATGTGTGTGGATGTATGTATGTGTGTGTGTGTATGTATGTATATTTATCTGTATGTATGTGTATATGTTTATGTATGTATATGTATGTGTATATATGTTGATATGTGTGTGTGTGTATATATATATATATATATATATATATGTATATACTATATATGTAGATATATTTATGTGTATATATATATATATATATATATAGATATGTATATATGTTTATATGTGTGTGTATGTGTATATATGTGTGTGTGTGTGTATGTATGTGTATATATATATATGTATGTATGTATATTTATCTGTATGTATGTGTATATGTTTATGTATGTATGTGTATATGTTGATGTATGTATATGTATATATGTTGATGTGTGTGTGTGTATATAATATATCTTTTTATATGGTTTATAATTGTACAGTAAGATAAATATTTGTTTAATTAGGTAATTTCACATGACAAACCAAGAGAGAGAGAGGTTAGAAGCACGCAGTGATACAGTGCATTGCCGCACCCACCACAAACCAAGTCAGGATCCAGATTAGGACCCAAGTGCAGCCATGCATTGTTTGATACCTCAGCACCACAGTAGTTGAGATGGAGTGGAACAGTGTGAGTTTTTTTATGGTGGCTGGAATGCAAATTCCACCACCAACGCCCAAACCTTTCCTTGCCGGTTGGAGGGCCTACATGCAGGGATGGATACAGATTAGCGTCATACCCAGAATGGAGCAATTGTAGGTTAAGGGCCTTGCTCAAGGTCCCAACAGAGCAGTAAATAAAAAAATACATGGCTTCTTATTAAACTTCTAGTACTGAAATTAAGTTTGTATTCTAAGGCACCCTGCATTGATAATTACTGTGTAAGGTGCCCTATAGAGGAAGGAATAATTAGGAATTTAGTACTAATCCAGATGGTTTCTCATGTCAGATTTGCAATGGTAAATGCATAGTGTATTTTCTAATATTTTTTTAGGTTGAAGAGGATTTTGTGCTTAACATTGAAAAGGAAAAATTTGTGGAAGAACTGAAGGTAATCGTAATGAAAGCACAGGAGATCCTGAAAAATACATCCTCTAAACTAGATGGACAAGATGGCAGCATTCAGGTTTGTAGTACTTCTATGGCACTAGCTGACCCTACGCCGCATAATTATTCATTGATGGATGAACACTTCTTGAAAGACACAGTTGTCCAAATGGGTTGGGTCTGAGGATACGACTTTGAGTGAATGAAAAGATGGAACTCTGGAGAGAGCAACATACAATTGTCAGTTACTGAAACTGGTTTTGGCAGATACAGGCATATCATTTTGAAAGTTTGTCCCTGTGCCTTATTAATTGTCATTGCAAAGGCTAATCTAACAGGAAATTGTCTGCGTGTTAAAGTAAAAGGCAAATTTGAATCTGATGGGGTCAGGGAAATCCGAGGAATAAGTACAGTTTGTGAGGTAGGAGCTGCGATAGTTTTACACTCCAGTACATTGCGGTGGTTGCTGGTAACAGTCAGTCTAGTGCCATTACAGAGACCTCTTGCTGGCATGAGGTTTCTGAGAAGCATGACGACTGAACCAATTTTAATTTTGAGTTTATGCAGAGGCATGCCAGTGGGAGTAAGACTGTTAAGAAATTTTTTGGGGAATGAAAGTTGGTCTGCGGGATCATCTGTGACAATGGAGTCAACGCTGCTGAAACTTACTTTGTCAGTAGGGATAAGTTTCAGTACTTGTTCATTAAGGTGTAGCGAGTCTTCGTTGGTGACGCTTAATATTGCTTGCGTACTGAGTTGTTCCAGAGTGACAGTTGAGAAGTTGATGTCGCCATATAGTTGTTGAACGGGATCAGAATTTAAAGGAGAACAATGTGAAGGTAATGTTACAGCTGTTCCGTTTTTCCCGTCTCCAACATCGAGGAGCCATTTTGCGAAATGTTAGTGAGGAAGAGCTCTCATATTTGTCGTCAGTCTAAGTACATGCATGTGATGCCACAAAGGTTTCTTGTTAATGCAGCTTGCGACAGTAAGTGCTCGGAAGCCACACATAATGACGGGGAGTAATTGTCGGAAATCTCCACCCAATAATATTGTTTTCCCTCCAAATGGCTGCGTGTCACCCGTGAGGTCACGTAATAACCTGTCAACTGCCTGGAATGCGTATGCATGTGTCATTGGCGCCTTGTACCATATTATCAATTTGGATTTCAGAAGATGTTGAGTGTGTGACGAGGTAGGTTTGATGTTGCATGTGGAAGTAGTAGTCAGCTTCAACAGTATTTTAAAACGGAATGTACGGTATGTCCACCCGGTAACAATGTTGCAGCTATTCCTGTAGATGCTACGGTTGTAGGAAAGTCTCCCCTAGCTCTGATGGTATGAATCAGGGTTTTGTAGACAAAGGTTTTCTCTGTTCCTGCAGGACCATCTAAGAAGAAGCATGTTTGTCGCGGATGGGAATCGCTGTATGCTGTATATATAAATCGAATGTTTATTTTTATTGTATAATAGTAACAATAAGACCAGGTCGCTACTCAAATTAACTCTTGGTAGCGGCCAGAATCAAACCCATG
The DNA here is from genome assembly GCF_016835505.1 of Polypterus senegalus. NCBI lineage: Eukaryota > Metazoa > Chordata > Cladistia > Polypteriformes > Polypteridae > Polypterus > Polypterus senegalus. The sequence continues at coordinate 75,327,731 of NC_053166.1, read as the reverse complement.
ACCTCTTGATTATAAGTCAGCAGTTCTTATATATGGACTTCAGTCTTCACACATTATACATTTAATGTCAAAATTTTGTCATTGGTACTATAACATGAAAAAAGTTTGTTTTAGCTATGCGTTCATTTACATAGATCGTTGTAGACACAGAACACACATGAAATGCATCCATATGGGGGGATACTGTCTGCTTGTGCTGATCGGCACATTTACAAAAGATGCTAATGGAGAGGTGCGAAAGAATTTAAGGTGGCCCGGTATTACAAGTTTTTTCATAGGCTTCAGGGATTCTAGTGTTAAATGGAATGTTCTTTGTCAGGTTAATAAATGTCTAATTCTAAGCTTAATCCTTTTTATTTTCTGTCTATAGGCTGAATCGTTGGAACACTTGCATGTAAACCCACTACCACCACCAAGCAGTATGTATTTTTATTGTTTTATCTTTTAATTTTTGTTTTTTTTCTTCTGACGTTTAGTTAATAAACAAGAACACAAGATTTGGTACATTTAATTAAGTAGCTAACCATGGCAGCTGAAAAATGCTGCTCTTGTGTGTGTGTGTGTTTTTTTTTCTTATGAAGCTACTCTAGTTATCCCAAACATAACCTTTTGTGACTTCTTTATTAAATTGGATGTGTCATCTTAGATTATTAAGTAAAAAAAAAATAGCTGGTCAGTATTTGTGTTTAGCTAAGGGACCTGTCAAACATCAGCATTTTCTAGTTTCACATTCTTTTAATAGTTTAGCTTCATAAGGAAATATCTTTGGATTATAGAAAGAATTTGAGAGAGAGAGATACACACACACACACACACACACACACACACACACACACACATTGTGAGAGAGATGCACACACAGATTCTACCAGATAAAACTTTTAGGACAACCCTATTTTTCCAGAGGTGAAAAAAAATGTAGGTTACCAAAAGTTGAAAAATAATGTGATTTCCTGAATTATCAAAAAGGCTGTTTTCTGATAACAAGTAATAGGTTAGCAATTGCACATTTTCTACAGCATAAGAAGTTAATTAAGCCTTGATAGCTGATGCAAACAATTTCAACATGTATCTGAACTTTTTTAATTACTGTATTTTTCACTCCATAAGACGCACTTTCTTCCCCCCAAAAGAAGGGTGGAAATGTCTGTGCGTCTTATGGATTGAATATTGCGTCACAGACCATGATGTGTATTACCTGACAAAACTCGACATCCGGGGTAGAGGGCGACAATCGGCTGGTAATGGCGACAAAACTCATCACTACATTACAGGCATTCCCTCTCTGCTTGGAGGAATGTTAGACTCATTGACTCGGCATCTAATCCTTCCTTGCGTGTGCGTGACTTACGAAATGTAAACAATGGCAAGATGGCATCGACATCTCACGAGGGAGCAAAGCGAGTGCAGATAACAGAATACTCAACAGATGATGTTTTGCGCCTTATCGCTGAGTCGGGCTCTGATTTTTCAGAATCTGATAATGTTAAGAGTGATCAGAAGATCGAGCAAGAGAGTGAAAAAATGTCATCAGCAGATTGGACACCAGCTGATGCCGCCCCAGCTGAGCGCATTCACACAGCTGATGCACCTATGGCAACGTTCATGTGAAAGGAATACCCAGGCGTTGATCCGTAGGAGCCAAATTGGCTACCGGACGTCACAAGACAGCATGGCTTGCTGTTGAACTCGATAGATTACCAGCCGCTGGACTACTTCAGGCTGTTCTTTTCTGAAGCTGCCTTTCAGCTGCTGTCAGACGAGAAAAACAGGTATACAGAGCAATTTTTTGAATCGCAGGCTACGCGTTTTTCAAAGTAGAATACCTCCATCCCATCTTCCCATGGAACAAGTCAGTTCAGCCTTAATGATTATCCTAGTAGTGGTGAACCAGAGCACAATTTTTGGCCATAAGGAGGTTGGGATTGATCTCTTGCGGGTCGAAGTCAGCCATCATGGTCCATACTTTGTATGCAATATAATAAATATACACACACACTATATTACCAAAAGCATTGGGATGCCTTCCTTTATACACATATGAACTTTAATGATATCCCATTCTTAATACATACACTTTAATATGAAGTTGGCCCATCCCTTGTAGCTATAACAGCTTTAACTCTTCTGGGAAGGCTTTCCACAAGTTTTAGGAGTGTGTTTATGGGAATTTTTAACCATTCTTCCAGGAGAGCATATGTGAGATCAGCCACTGATGTTGGACGAGAAGGCCTGGCTCATACTCTCCGCTCTAATTTATCCCAAAGGAGTTCTATCGGGTTAAGGGCAGGGCTCTGTGCAGAACAGTCAAGTTCCTCCACACCAAACCCGCTCATCAATTTCTGGATTTGATATAGAGAGATTTGATATATACACACACTCCATATATATATATATATATATATATATATATATATATATATATATATATATATATATATATATAAAATAATATATACACTAGCAGAATACCAGCTTACTTATGGAGAAGTAGTGTGTTAAAGAAGTTATGAAAAAGAAAAGGAAAAATTTTAAAAATAACGTAACATGATTGTTAATGTAATTGCTTTGTCATTGATATGAGTGTTGTTCTCATATATCTCTCTCTCGCTCTATATAAACTGCTCAAAAAAATTAAAGGAACACTTTGAAAACACATCAGATCTCAATGGGAAAAAGAAATCCTCCTGGATATCTATACTGATATAGACTGGGTAATGTGTTAGGAGCGAAAGGATGCCACATCGTTTGATGGAAATGAAAATGATCAACCTACAGAGCCCTGAATTCAAAGACGCCCCAAAAATCAGAGTGAAAAAATTATGTGGCAGGCTAGTCCATTTTGCCAAAATTTAATTGCAGCAACTCAAAATTATACGCAGCACTTTGTATGGCCCCTGTGTTCTTGTATACATGCCTGACAACATCGGTGCATGCTTCTAATGAGATGACAGATGGTGTTGTGGGGGCTCTCCTCCCAGATCTGGACCAGGGCATCACTGAGCTCCTGGACAGTCTGAGATGCAACCTGGTGGCATTGGATGGACCAAAACATAATGTCCCAGAGGTGTTCTATTGGATTTAGGTCAGGAAAGTGTGGTGGCCAGTCAATGGTATCAATTCCTTCATCCTCCAGGAACTGCCTGCATTCTCTCACCACATGAGGCCAGGAATTGTCGTGCACCAGGAGCCACTGTACCAGCATAGGGTCTGACAATGGGTCCAAGGATTTCATCCTGATACCTAATGGCAGCCAAGGTGCCTTTGTCAAGCCTGTAGCAGTCTGTGTGACCCTCAATGGATATGCCTCCCCAGACAATCATTAACCCACCACCAAACTGCTCATGCTGAATGATGTTACAGGCAGCATAATGTTCTCCATGGCTTCTCCAGACCCTTTCACTTCTGTCACGTGCTCAGGGTGAACCTGCTCTCATCTGTAAAAGCACAGGGCACCAGTGGTGCATCTGCCAATTCTGGTATTCTATGGCGAATGCCAATCGAGCTGCATGCTGCTGGGCAGTGAGCTCAGGGCCCATTAGAGGACATGGGGCCCTTGGGTCACCCTCATGAAGTCTTTCTGGTTGTTTGGTCAGAGACATTCACACCAGTGGCCTGCTGGAGGTCATTTTGTAGGGCTCTGGCAGTGCTCATCCCGTTCCTCCTTGCCCAAAGGAGCAGATACTGGTCCTGCTGATGGGTTATGGACCTTCTATGGCCCTCTCCAGCTCTCCTAGAGTAACTTCTTGTCTCCTAGAATCTCCTCCATGCCCTTGAGACTGTGCAGGGAGACACAGCAAACCTTCTGGCAATGACACGTATTGATGTGCCATCCTGGAGAAGTTGGACTACCTGTGCAACCTCTGTAGGGTCCAGGTATTGCCTCATGCTACCAGTAGTGACACTGACTGTAGCCAAATGCAAAACTAGTGAAGAAACAGTCAGAAAGATGAGGAGGGAAAAATGTCAGTGGCCTCCACCTGTTAAACCATTCCTGTTTTGGGGGTCATCTCATTGTTGCCCCTCTAGTGCATCTGTTGTTAATTTCATTAACACCACAGCAGCTAAAACTGATTAACAACCCCCTCTGCTACTTAACTGAATAGATTAATATCCCATAAGTTTCATTGACTTTATGCTATACTCTGATTAAAAAGTGTTCCTTTAATTCTTTTGAGCAGTATATATATATATATATATATATATATATATATATATATATATATATACACACACTGTAGATATATATATATGTATAGCAAAATACCTGCGCTTGGCAGCAGAGAAGTAAAATTTTAAAAATAACATAACATGATTGTTAATGTAATTGTTTTGTCATTGATATGAGTGTTGTTCTCCTCTCTCTCTCTCTCTCTCTCTCTCTCTCTCTTTATATATATATATATATATATATATATATATATATATATATATACACACAAGTTATATACAAGTTATATATATATATATATACATGTTTATATATATATATATATATATATATATATATAGCAAAATACCTGCGCTTGGCAGCGGAGAAGGAAAAGGAAACATTTTAATAATAACGTAACATGATTGACAATGTAATTGTTTTGTCATTGTCAAGAGTGTTGCTGGCATATATATATATATATATATATATATAGATATATATATATATATACCCACATATATGTGTACATATATATACACACACACATATACTATGGGGTGCCAAACAGGCAAATACATTGATTTTATGAATATATAAAGTCGGCGTCAGAATATATAAAATCAAAACTTGAATATATAAAGTCAGCGTCGGTATACATAAAGTCAAAACTTTTTTCTGAATATATAAAGTCAAAACTTGAATATATAAAGTCATTCCTGAATATATAAAGTCAGCGTCGGTATATATAAAGTCATTCCTGATTATATAAAGTCAACATCGGAGTATATAAACTCACTCCTGAATATATAAAGTGAAAGTCAAAATCTATTGATTGAAACGACTCTGAACTGAACTAAGGTAACAAACGTATTTAGAAAAATAAATTTAAAAAACACTGTTCGTTTAATGTTTTGAAAATGATGCATGTGCCCTACCCAGGATTGGTTCCTGCCTTGCGCCCAGTGTTGGCTGGGATTGGCTCCAGCAGACCCCCGTGACCCTGTGGTCGGATTCAATGGGTTAGGAAATGGATGGATATTCCAGTGCTGACTTTGTATATTCCGACTCTGACTTTATATATTAAAGTTTTGACTTTATATATTGCAGCTCTTACTTTATATATTCAGAAATATTCCAACGCCGTCTTAATATACTCAGGTTTTGACTTTATATATTTGGGAATGACTTTATATATTCAGAAACAAGTTTTGACTTTATATATACCGACGCTGACTTTATATATTCAAGTTTTGACTTTATTTATTCTGACAGTGACTTTATATAATCAAGGTTTGACTTTATATATTCGGGAATGACTTTATATGGTTAAATTTATTCATCATTGCATAACTTTTTCTTTACCATAGAAATTTAAAGACTAAATTCAACTTCCCATCCTAACAAAGATATTTCTGGCGACTAAATAGAACCTACTTAAATCCAAATTCGAGCTATTGAGCTGTCGCCTGCCTGCCTGAATAAGTCACCCTCGCTTCGCTCTTACTTTTTTACCGTTCATTTAATCATGGCTAGTGGCGGAAAAATTATAAAATGGAAGGAGGATGACACTGAGTATGGCTTTACCAAAAGAATTATTGATGGCGAATCGATTATTCATAAAGCTTCAATTGGTGATCTGTTTTTCTCTGTTAACCTCCTATTTTTTCATACTTCTTCTCAACTGAAGGGGTGCGAGGGTAAAATGAATCGGGAAGCGCTGATCAGTGTAATCGGTATACAAGGAAATCATGCATTGACAGAAGTTCCCCTTTGCTTGTATTGCAAAGTGTGATTAAATGCGTGATTTTTAAGCGCTTATGGAGCACATGCATCGAAGCTTCTCAGCTGTGCTTGTGCTAAGAAAAGGAAACATTTTAAAAATAAGGTAACACGATTGTCAATGTAACCTTTTGTAAGTAGTGCCTGGAGGATTCAATGTGGAGAAACTGTAGAGACAGCGTGTGTATTTACTTGTGGATTTTTCTGCGAGTATTTGGTGGCAGCGTCACAAAGTCGCTTCTATAACACTGCGTTTGTGTTAGCTGCGGAGCTCAGCTCAGAGCGAAATGAGGTGAATGGGAGGGGAGATGATGACGTGACTCCCCCACCTGCCTTAACTGTCAATCCCCCACAAACACAGTCTCTCTGAATTTGCATAAGCACAGCCCCTCACCTGCAATTTTAACTTAGTTACAAAGTGATCAAAACTCTCGTTTATATCCTGCGTTCTCTCATTAAACTTGTATCCCGCATTACCCGTGGGCATGACAAACGCCAGCGGCAGCCTGTCTATGAACTTAATTTAAACTTTAGGTTTACACCGTGCTTTTTTTCCGAAGTAGCAGCACTCATGAATATGGTTGTATATGTCACTCGCTCGCTTCTTACTGTTTCGCTGCCTTCTCAATTATATAATGCATGTTTTCTTCAGTGCTTTTTGGAGCTCTTCCTGGTTTTCTACGCACTGCGTTGACAGTCAGTTCACGTGATTACGTGGGAAGCGTGATGATGTCACACAACTCCGCCCCCACGGCTTTTGAGCTCAACTCCATTACAGTAAATGGAGAAAAATAGCCTCCAGTTATGACCATTACACGCAGAATTTCGAAATGAAACCTGCCCAACTTTTGTAAGTAAGCTGTAAGGAATGAGCCTGCCAAGTTTCAGCCTTCTACCCACACGGGAACTTGGAGAATTAGTGATGAGTCAGTGAGTGAGTCAGTGGGTCAGTCAGTCAGTGAGGGCTTTGCCTTTTATTAGTATAGATATATATACTGTATTTCGCTTTATTATAAAAGAAAATCTTGAGATGAGACTATTGCCAAGAGAATTTTTCAAGTCCTGCCCTTCTCTCAACCATTTTAACCATGCCCACTTTCCTTTCACCTCTTATTCATGTGAATGCTTTTGTCAGACACAGTTCCTGCACTCTCGGCTCTTATAAATTTTTACATTTTCCTCACCGTTCCCAATAAAAGAAGAATTATTATATCAAAATCTTATTGAAGAATTTCATCCCAAAGGGTTATCAACAGAAGAAATGAGTACACGGGCAATCCTATCCTAGCACAGAGAAACAATGAACGTTAAACAAATGAATTTAAAAATTGTCGATCGGTTACACTGCAGATTGGTTGAATATGTATCAATAGACTATGCTGAAACAGTTGTGCGGAAGATGAAAACATCAACTTACAATATTCCGTAGAATATCAACAACCGTTAATACATATCCGGTCTTCCACCAGCCGAGTTACTGTTGAAAGAAGGATGTATCACAATGTTTCTGCGTAATTTATGTCTGAGTGATGCGCTACACAATAGGACAAGATTAGTTGTATTCAAAATTGGTCGAACAATTGTGACATTTGGTCGAACAATTTTAACAAGTGACAAGAAAGGAGATCTTAATATGCCATTCATATTAAAACGTTTACAGTTTCCCTTTAGAATAGCTTTTGCCATGACAATTAACAAATCACAGAGACAAACATTCAAAAAAGTCAGTTTGTCTATTAGAGAGAAAGAAACAATATTCACTTAAGGGCGGTTATACATTGCATTGTCACAATATAAGTCCAAACATGGAATCAAAATTCATTTGCAGAAAAGTTTTACAGTAAAAGTGTTAAGTTTAAAAGGTTTTTGTGTGTTAATTTCAAAGCCAAACAGAATGAAAACACATAACGCAACGAATAACTCTAATGCAGTGAAAGACAACCTTTTTCAAGTTGCGGCGCACTAAGTCCAAAAATTTTCTTTCGCTGCGCACCTGAGGGACTGCCCATAAATAAAGTCGTGACGACGCAATCTATGGACAATCGCCAACAAAAACAGTTAATTTTACAAGTGTGAAAGACATTTTATTAATAAAGTAATTAAAGGATAAATCTTAAATTTAATTAATGTGAATGTTGAGATTGTTTTTCAGCACATATGAGATTGATGCGAGGATCAATTTTCGAAAGACAGACACGCATTTCCTTGTTGATCATTTAAAGTCTCTTGCATTTCTTAGACTTCATTTCCGTGAGTGTTCCGTTATCTGTTTTTCCAACATAATATTTTTTTTTAAACATTATCTTTTTAATCAACCAAATGTTCAAAAACACTGGCAATTTTAAATATTATACAAAAGTTTTCACAGCGCCCCTAGAAAATTCCACGGTGCACCAGTGCGCCACGGCGAACCAGTTGGGTGACAATGCTCTAATGCAACAGTTTGCCTATTATATCAGCCAAAGGTGGCTACTTTTATGGATAAAAAATGTGATTTTTTTTTTTTTTATTTGGCAATGCTTATTTGTTCTATGTCTTGATTTTTTAAAACATTAAACTATGTGATTTTTTTATACAAACTGAGTTGTTTTAAAATTTTGACCAGTAGTGTGACGGTGGATGGTGTCCTGGGAGATCTTGTATAGTCTGTGGCGCTACTTGGCAGTACTGATACGTAATGTCAGTTGAGGTTCTCTATTGAACTCCTGTCTCCAGAATGTGTATGCCAGTCAATAGCATCAATGCCTTCCTCATCTAGGAACTGCCTGCACACTCTTGCCACATGGGGTCAGGCAATGTCCTGCACCAGGAAGAACCATGGGCCCACTGTATCAGCATAAGGTCTTACAATGGCTCTGATGATTTCATCCTGGCACCTAACAGCAGTCATGGTACTGTTGCCTAGCCCATGGAGGTCTGTGCAACCCTCCAAGGATATGTATCCCTACACCATCATTTACCCACCACCAAACCAGTCGTGCTGGATGATGTTGTAGGCATCTCCATACTCCTATCTATCACATGTGCTCAGTGTGAACCTTCTCTTATCTGTGAAGAGAGCAGGCTCTCTATGGCAGAGTTGTCAGTTGTGTATTCTCTGGCAAATGTTAATCGAGCTTTGTAGTGATGGGCTGTGAGCACAGGTCCCACTAGAGGATGTTGGGCAATCATGCCAACCTCATGGAGTCTCTGACCCTGTCCAACTTTCCTCATGTAACAGCCTATCTCCTGGTATCTCCTCCATGCTCTTGAGACTGTGCCTGGAGACTCGGCAAACCTACTTGTGACGGGAAGTATGGAGGTGCCATCTTTAACAAGTTGGACTACCTGTGCAACCTGAATGGACTACAGGTACCACCTCATGCTACTATTAGTGTCAAGGACACTAGCTTAACACAAAACTAGAAAACTTAACACTAAAATCAAAGCACAGGATAAATGTGCGGATTTTGTTTCCAGGAATATTGGGTTTTACAACAGGGCTGTATGCATCTTGAGCAGTACCTTGATACTGCAGCCAAAATTGGAAAATCTAAAGTTTAAAGCAATACAACCCTTTCGATGGCTGTATCACAGCACATGGTAGAAAAAGCCAAATCTGAGAAAGGGATATTTTATAACATGCTAGAGACTGTAAATAATTATGGGTGTGCTGTCACAACTATTTGGAATGAAAACTTAGAGAAAACCTTGTTTCATATGTGCTACCTCTGTTATATTAATGAGAGCTACAATCTTGTGTCCAGGGTACTTTTTGCAGCCCCGTTTGAAGTAAGCACAATTAAAATGCTTTACTGCTTGGAATATTTGAGAGTTTTCAGAATTGACTGTTACTGACTGAGTAGCAAACACAATCACTGCTTTGCTCATCTACACCAGATGTAGTGGCCACATTCATAACATGATTCTCTGAGTATTTTAAACATCCCAGACAACAAGGGAATCTTACAAAGTCACTCAAACAGTCTGTGGAGACAAGATAAAATGCTGAATTCACTGCTGCAGAAATTTGACGATTGACTGCATCAATAAAAAGATACAAGTGTGGTCTCTTTTCTGAAATCGTTCAATGATGTGACTACTGATTTAGTATCAGATGATATGACTTCTTGAAAGAACTTGTTAACAAACTGTTACACACCAACTCTTATCCACAAGCCCAAAGCTTCTGTTCCTGTATGTTTTATCTAAAGAGGATTGCAAAGGTGCAGGAACAAGAATAGATTTGCAATAATTTGTAGTAATCGCGATTTAATCAAAGTGTGCAGTGAAGTTCACGGGACAGCTGTTAGTAACATTCTCTTTTCTCACAGAGCTTGCAAACAGACGAGATGCCAGCAGGTTCACAGCGCTTTGCTTGATTACAGTGTACTTGTATTGATAGGCAAAAAACATTGTGAGAAAGTGGGAAGTGTTAGTTAATCTACCAATAATCTAGTCACTAGAAAAGCGTATGTTTTAAACTGAAGCTTATATGTGCGATTTGTACGTAGACAGCACATGCCATCTGTGTCTGTCCCACATTTTTGTGGAATGAATAGCAATTATTAACATAGATCGTACATTATTTCAATATAGAATAGTAAGCAATTGCCTACTTACAAAGCTTTAACTAAACATGTTGCTTATACACTGCTCTTTTTTGTTACTTTCTGTGAAAAAGACATGCTGACTTCTGCTCAGAAATTATTATTTAAATCCCATTGGAAGATTTGCATTAAATACTGATTAAACAGAATCGTCACAAAAAAAGTGAAAAGGACAACTGGGCCAAACAGGGGAAATCTTCAGCCACTGCTTGTACAAGATCATGTTAAGCAGACATACCAAAATACTTGGCAGATTTGTACAAACGAGACGTCACAAAGAGGGAACAGCTTATAAGTTATGCACAACTGAAAGACATACCATTCATAACAGCAACAGGAATAGGCACACTTTTTTTTTATAATGGGCACTGTAGGCATTATACTGTGTTGTCCCAGCAGTTCTGCAGTAAAGACAATATTAAAAAAGAAATGCACACAATGCTTAACTCAACAAATGTCCAAGTTTGTAGCTTTGGATAAATTGCACAGGTTTAATGATATATTTTACTTTTTTTTTTTTTTTTTTCCCTGGAGATTTGTTTCTTAAAGTTCAAGCTGTCTAGTTGTATATATTTTTAATAGCCTAAGCTGTGACTCACTTATTAGTCCCTTTCACTTATGATTAGTCCATTCAGTCATAATAATTATTTCTATCTAAGGACAAAAACATGAAGTGTTCAACCTGACTTTTTTTTTTTTAAATAAATAGATATTGTCACAGAATAATAGAGAATGCATTAGCATTTTTACTGGAGGATTAAAGATAAATCTCACTAGAAATAGGGGGACTTCAGCTTCCTGCCACTTACAAGTTAGAGGACTAGGAGTGTGGGAGCAGCTGATTGAGCCCCACAGGACTCATAGATGTCAGATGGATGAAAAGGTGCAGGGACTGTTAATGATTCCATGACATCTGAGGAAGTGGTGGGCACAAATTGCTTTATTTCACTTTAGTCTCTGGTAGTTAATGGTGCTGCTAAAGTAATCTTATTAAGACAATTGTTTTCTGCTTTTCAAAATATGGCAAGTGATAAAGAAGATCTCCGCACCACTAATAAAAAAAACAGTGCACCCATTAACAGGTATTGTTGTTTTTCTCAGTAGCTAACAAAAACAGCTTATTTCTATGCTGAATTAAAAAGTTAACAATATTTTGATTAATGATCCCTCATTAGACAACAGTACACCTAGTGAAGCCTCAACACCACCTGAAAAAGGCTTAGTAGTCAGAACACTAAATTCTAAGCTGAAAAAAAAAATTCTGTTCTATTATTAAATGAATGCCAGCATCACTCTTCTCTGACTATAATTGAGTAACCGTTTTGATTTAGTTTTTTTTCTCATGGAGCGAGCCAATGAAAATTAAGCAAATAAAGCCAGCATCATAATCAACTCAAAAATACTTTTTTTTTCTTATTCTCCATTTATAAGTAGGAGTGGAATATGCACCACGCATGTATATAGGGTACTATATTTGGAGTGTTTATACAAGTTGTGTTTCCATGTTCAACACTGTTTTCAAAAATTGCCTTCCTCTTGAAACAATACATGTTGAGTTTTACTGCACTGAAATGCTTAACACACAGCCCTGACACCCAAAAGCTCATGATAGCTTACTTGACATTTATGAAAGACCATTAATTAGCATTCCAATAGCTTCCAGAACTTGTCCATTATGCATCTTAAAAACATTGCCCTTTAAACTCTCTTTTGTTTTTCAGTTCTGAACCAAAATAAATATAGTGACTTTGCTTTTATTACAGTTTTTCAGTTCCCCAAAATCATCTTGGCAGATAATTTTGATCTATTTCATCTGCCTTCGTGTTCTTCAATCCACCCATCATTTCTCCATCTGCATAAGCCTGTTCAAGACTGCAGTTCATGTCGTCAGTTCAACGTCCTTCCATTCCATTGGCCTGATATTCTTGAAACACTAGAACTTAAAGGCTATTCCTTATCTGACTGTTCACATTTGACATAGAGCAGAAAGTTGAAACCTATAAATAGTTAATATGAAAATAAGCAGAAACAATTCTTGATTAAAAGAGGAAATGCAAAAATAATGTTCTTAAATGCGTTGCCTAAATTCTGTTGCTACATTAACTTTATTTGAATTATTTGAATGTCCCAGGTAATACTATAACTTGCAACTTGTGATTGATTATGAATTTTATCAGAACAATAAGATATATTATTTCACAATTTGTTTTCATATATGAGATTCAAAACAAGTAGAGTTCTCTTAAATTCTTTCTTTCTTCTAATAAATTTAATGCAGTTTTCTTATCTCTCTATTATAAAAAAATCTTGGGAGGGAGACTAGGGAGATAAGACGTGATCTTCTCGAAAGAGAATTTGACGTCCCGCAAGAGACATTTTAAAGTCACGTGAGACAAGGCAGTGAGACAACATTTAAAACAAGTTCATGGACATCTAACCTAGCAGTTGTTGGAATGCTTTTGGCTGACACACTTCATGTGCTCCCAGATCTTAAAACAATGTCAAGCAACAAGCAGAACACGCAGCTCGCCAGCAGCAGTAGCAGCAAGCCAGGAGATGATCCGACCACTTCTCCTTAGCGTGTGTTCAGCCCTTCCTCCCACAACCTACCCCCATCCCCTTTCATGATGCGAGTGGTAGAGACACGAAGTGGCAAAATGACAGGTGCTGTACAGTCTTTAAAATTATCAACACGCCACACGACAAGCTTAACATGCAGCTCACGAGCAGCATCAAGCCAGCAGATAATCTGACCGCTTCTCCATAGTGTGTGTTAAGCCATAAAAAAAAAAAACTTCACAATGCGAGTGGCAGAGACACGAAGTGGCAAAGGGGCGGTTGCTGTACAGGCTTTTAAATGATCGATGGGCAGCGTGACAAACGGAACACGCAACTTGCCAGCAGCAGCAGCAAAAAGACAGCAGGTAATCCGACGGCATCTCTTAGCATGCGTTTAAACCAAATAACGCAAGCAGCATTATATGTCCTACGAGAAAGAATTAACCTTACAAAAGGTTTAAAGTAAAAGTGAAAATAATGCACATGTAACAATTCCCATGAAAATAACAATCTCTTTAAATTGTATATCTGGTAAACCAAACCTGGGGGGTGGGCGGGCGGAGCCCCCTAGTATTTATATATATATTCCAGCATATATTTGGTTTTTACCTTTTTGAAAAGGTGGCATCTCTCATCTCCACTCCTTCGTGTGGAATAGACAGGTCCAACAATAGATTAGTAAATACAAAAATCAATTGAACAGATGTGTGGGGGACTCGCGGAATCCTATGTTCACAGTTAGACTAGACTCTCAATTATACTAAACGGAAAAACTGAACATTTTGCCAACATACCAGACTGTCCTATTACACTATAATTAATCTGTCTTGTGCTGATTTTCCCAGGCATTTTCAGTCCACAGTAGGCATACCAATAGGTGATTCTTCATATTCCTTCCTACATATCTTGTATATAGAATATGTTGAACTGCAATCCCTTGTCTAACAGAATTCTTAACAAATATACCTGTTTAGAACTCATGCATAACATAACATACATCCCCATATGTTTACCAAAAAGATAATAGCCTGGGTGAAAATTAATTTAAATTATTTGAATTTTTTTAAAAACTATTTCTGAAGTAATACAGAAAAAAACAGAGACGAAAACACTGTGTCCTTCCAGGAACAGAGAATATCTGCTCTGTTTTAATATGAAAGGTAATTATACTTTATTAAATATTATTTATTGAATTTACTAATTTATATACTGTTGTCTTCTTAGAAGAGTCAGGCCATCAGTGTTCTCCTGTAGGGCGGTGGAAATTTTTCATCAATCAGACAATCAAGCACCGCGAGTCACAGTCCTCCCAGGGATTGCCAATGCCTTCCAGTGGTGCTACAGAGCTACATCTGAATTCTAGAGGTATTTAAGATATATAAAGTTACTGTTCCACAGAAATTAGAATTTAATCTTATGTAAAAACCCATTGTATTACTGTTTTTTAAACTGTATTGAATTGGGGTATTAACATCTAAGAAGTATTATAAAGGTTTATATGCATTAATTAACCTGTTAAATTAAGTTTTCAAGTGTAAATATTTAAATGGTACGCAGTTTTATAGTAATCTCTAATCCACCTTTTTATTTTTTTAATTTTAGATATCAAAGAAGAAAATGTTGATAAGTTCACCAATATTATAGTGACATATAAACAGAGTTCTGATCAATTTGATGTCCCTATAGAATTCGAAGTAGATCATAGTAATAACCCAGCTGTCATTAAGAAAACAGAAGAAGTAATGACATTTGTTGACTCTCTGCCAGCAACTGTATCCCTCAGTTGCCATCAGAACTCTGTAGGCCTAGTTCAAGAGATTACTTCAGAAGGACCAACACTTGGAGTTGAAAATCAAACCAAGTATGATGATAGTTATTCTGAATCATTCGTTGGAGAGACAGAACAGTGTAATGAACTTGTTTTAGAGCTGAAGCATGACACTGATTCATCTTTGCCCTCTCAGAGTAGCCTTGTTACCAGATCTGGTACAGAGGTTACTTCAAGTCTTTCTTTTTTGGAGCCACAGTCTCAGCAGATCCAAGAAACTACACCAGTGTCATATGCCAGTCCTGCTCAGCCATCTTCATTTCCAGATTCAGATGGAGAAGGACCTCCAAAATTTGAATATGTAGACAACTGTATCAAGACATTGGACAAAAAGCTCCGAAGTTTACTTTACCAAGAACACAGTGGTTGCTCTGTGTCTGGAATTTCTGAAGTCTCTACATGCGATCCCTTAATGGCTGAAGTCTTAGATTCTACTAGTGAAAAAATATCAGTCACAACAGTTTCTTCTTCTTCCTCCTCCTCAACTTCATGTTGCTCCTCATGTTCTGATCTCTCTGGATTTACACAGGGACCAACAAAAAAAGGGGCAATTGATGAATTAAATTCTGCTGCAGCAGCAAAAGCAACAGCTGGGCTAGGTGAGAACAAAGATGTCATCATTAGAACAG
The DNA here is from genome assembly GCF_016835505.1 of Polypterus senegalus. Classification (NCBI taxonomy): domain Eukaryota; kingdom Metazoa; phylum Chordata; class Cladistia; order Polypteriformes; family Polypteridae; genus Polypterus; species Polypterus senegalus. The sequence continues at coordinate 75,312,194 of NC_053166.1, read as the reverse complement.
AAAAACAAGCCTTTCTCAACTCTGAAGGAAATGTTATTTCAGCCAACCCACTAGATATGGCAGTTCGGCAGCAGCCATCATCCTCTGTTACTTATCGTGAAGTCTCAGTCCAAGGTGGTGATAGAGAACACCTCTCAGAAGCCTTCACATCAATGTCCATTGAGGCTGCTGTTGTAAGTAGCTTTAAGATAATATTTAAGTTTGTTAAGTAAATACTTTATAAAACCTTAAAAATGTATTTATAGCAGAAATAATTTGTATAACAAAATTTGAAACATCCATAGTATAGTTCATATAGGTTATTAATGTAAACAGTTCTAGACCAGTACATGTTACTGTTAAGCTCTGTATGCACAGTGCACTTCCATCCATTTTCATAGAACATTTTTCATGGTCATGGTTCTTTAGCTTGCAAAAAGGAGAATATGAACTGTGTACTTACTGTTGTTATTATGGTCGTTATAATGGTTATAATTGGTTGTTTGCTGTGTGCATGAATTTTAATAACCAGCAAGCTGCATTGCCAGGACTGTGTTTATGACAATAATGCAATGTAATGAAAGCACGAAAACAACAAAGCATCATATCATTTAACCAAAATTTGGTTTCTGGAAAAGATAGGAAAAGCTGTCAGAATTTTTTTTTTTTTTTTTTGCCATTGTTAAACATATCCTGTGCTTGTATCCAGCATCGGGCAAGAAGAGGTCAAACAGTCAACAGAATAGTGAATGCCATGCAAATCATCAAAAAATAAACACTGAAAAATAGACAAAGTGCAAAACACAAATTACAGTTCAGCCTTGAAATATGGCAAAGTAATAAATAAAATCTTTATAGTATTTAGTGTAGCCTGAAGCTTTCTTAAAGTTCCCTTTCTTATAACTCTGTGAAGCGTTAAATTAGCCAATAATCGCATAATTGTCTTTTCATAGTGCCAGATTTAATAGGTGAAGATTCATTTGAACAATAGTTATATCTGCATGAACTCATAACTTAGAGCCAACAATATAATTTGCTACTTTTAGAAATGCTCATGATATAAATAAATAGATGACTGTTTTTTTAATTGGTATCTGCAGATATAAATGTAATTGTATTGTAATATCCCATTTTCTGATTTCATTTTTAGAATTCATCATTTTGTTTTGTATACAGGATTCTTTATTAGTTAATAATTTTCTCATTTTATTATTTTTGATAATTTTACAAAGTAGTGAACTTGCTAAACTTCAGCCTGATTAATTAATTAAACAGGTGAATTGGCAGTGCTAAATTAGCTGGTGTGCGTGGGAGTGTGTGCATATATGCGTGTGTGTGTGCCCTGTGATGCACTTATGCCATATCTGGGTGGTGTTCCTGCCTTGTATCAAATGCTTGCTGGAATAGGCTTTCTTGACCCTGCCCTGTGTAAGCAGGTTAGAATGATGAAGAGATTATTATTATTGTTGTGCCTGTAGTGGAAACGATATGCATAGAATAATAATGAGGATGATGATTATGATGTTGATATTATATTTAGAATTCTAGAACATTATTATTAATATCTAGGTATGGTTCTTGTCTTGTGCTCAGTGATTGCTGGGATATACTTCACCTGCCATGCAACCCTGCCCTGGATAAGGTGGTTAGGATGGATAGATGAATGGATGTATCAGTGGATTATTATTATTACTATTATGTACATAATGGAGAAAAATCTCTCCATAAAAAAAAAATAATCTTGCAAGGAGACGAGACATGATTTTCTCAGAGAGACACTTGTACATCCCGCAAGACAAGTCCATGCCTGGGGCCAGAAATAAAGGACAAAGAGTAGAATTCAAAAATGTTGTTGCGGTACACATGCAGAGCAGGTTAGAGATAATGGAAGTACGAAAATTTTAAAGTCTCAAAAAAGGATAGGAAAGATCGCATTAGCACAAACAAACAGAAATTACTCTGTGAAATAATGGAACAGCAAAAACAGATTGATTATATTGTTCGGATTTAAACTTTAAGTCGGAGACTTGTAGATCGTCTAATTCATGTTGCCAGCAAGAATTAAAAGATTCCAAAAACGCTGAGACTTTTAACATGAGATTCTTCCAAGTCACCCCCTACGTACAACTATTTTCAAACAAGACTACGGTCATCTAACCTCATTCGTGTGAATGCTTTTGTCAGACACAGTTCTTGTGCTCTCAGCTCTTAGTTGTGTGAATACTTTTAGCAGACACACTTTCTGTGTTCTCAGCTCTTATAAATTTTATCAGGACAATAATTTTATATGTTCTAGATGACACGTCAACGACTAAGTGAAGAAGAAAGAGCATGGACAAACTTTCGAAAAAGTTGGTAAACCAGATATTCACTCATGGGCAGTTATATGTTGCGTTGTCATGATGCAAGTCCAAACATAGAATAAAATCCAATGCGATCTTGAAGAAAACTTAATTCCAAATATTGTGTAAACTAAAGTTTTAAATAATGCATATGTAACAAATCCCATGAAAATACCAATCTCTTAAAATTGTATATCCAGTTAATCAAACATGAGCAAGCAAGCGAGCAGGGGGCAGAGCCCCCTTAGTATACTAAAAGGTTAATAGATGGAAGATATTGAGGATAGCGATAATAATTATTACTATTCTTGGGAGGTACAGTGATAGTGCTACTCTCTCGCAGTGTAGGAAAATGGAGGTCACTGCATGTTCTTCCAAGGTGCTGCAGTTTCTTATCACAGTCCAGACACATGTAGGTTAAGTCTGTTGGTGTTACTAAATTTGGCCCTATTGTTGTTTGTGTGTTCTATATGATTAAAAGCACTATAACTGAAGCCCAGTTTCTTAAGATATGTATTTGTGTGCTTTGTCAAGGCAGAATTTTCATGTAATTTTTTTTTTTAACATTAAAAAAAAACAATAATACAAAAAGTCAAGTGTGTATCTAAAGGATTTACATACACATCCAGTACCGCATTTATATACTACTTTCAAAGATTTTATGAAATAAAAATTACATTTAAAGGTTTAAAATTTTGTACTACATGGTTCACAACGATACGCCACATGGAATATATGTTGCACTGGTGTTCATTTTCTTAATTTATACGTACTGATATAGGTGTATGGCAGAGAGAGGAAAAGGAGAGGGGAGGGTGGTTAATGGCAGTCCTGCTGCAATGCTAAAGAAAAGTTGTAAAGGTAAAAATTATTCATATTTCTATAAGAAGATCAAATCAATGTCATATCGCATAAGTGCTAAATAAGATATGTTTGAGCTCTAAAACCAAAGTAAGTTTCTAGTACCTCTATATTTAACTTGCTGGGCTGTAACTACTATAATAACAAAATATATGAAACAGAAGTGGAATGATTATCTCTACCCATTATTCCAGTTTGTCGTATCTTCACAAACTTGCGCAAAGAATGCAACATAACCATACAAGTAATGCACGATGTCAATTTTTAAGCAAGATATCAGGTATGGAAAACTTTTTTAGCATTCCAATAGCAAAGGTATAGATAGAGCACTGTTTTCCAATGTGTTTTTTGTAGTGCCACAGTTTTTTTTTTTCTCCTCAAAAAATTCCAAGGCACACTGATTCTACCAGTCGCAAAAGCATTAAAGCTCTTAGACATGCTAAACTGTGGGGGTTTGAGACAGGAGGCAGAAAAAAAAAACAGCTCAGAGATTGCCATTCACAGTACAGAAAGTTGTGTGCCCACTGTCCCTTGGCTTTGTCAGAGTCACTGGTAAACACATACCCAGGCAGGTGGACCCACAACACATCTCCTGGCTGCTAAAGTGCTCTCCAAGTGCTGTGTCTGCAAAATAGCGACCACAGAGTTGCTTTTATGTTGACTTCTCCAGGTAGTCCCGTCCTCCGCGGACAAGACTTAATCACCTAAGGAGCCTGTATCTGTCAGGTCTAGACCCAAGGGCACTACACTGCTATTTCCATGGCACAACAGTTGAAAAATACTTGTGTAAAGACTTGTGTCAAGATTATGTAAAGAATAATTATCAGGTCATTGACGGTGATGAGCAATTGAGTGTAGTATTTGTGGACTTTTAACACAAGTTTTAATGTATGTCCATTTAAAAGATGCTTTTACTTTCAATCGAATCAGTCTTAAGCAGTGTGTTCAAAGTCAACAGTGATTTCAATTTGTTTTTTTTTTTACTTTGACATGTCTATGTCTCATGTGCTGTGCTAATTTGATAAGTAATACTTTGACCTCGTTTTCTATTTACCTTCTTTTTAACTAGGAAGGCTTCCAAGTTTAGGTTGTATTTGCTCAAGTAGTGTTATTTTAAAAGTTCAGGATTAAGGCCATTGTTTAAGTTTAAACTATGTCATTATATATTTTTTTATTCCTTTGTGTTGATTGTACATTAATTTTGTGATTCAGTTTTTATTTGCTTCATGCTTTATGTATGTATTAATTAATAGTTATGTGTATTATTATAATTATTATGTATTAATGTATGTTGGAGGGGTTGATATGCAAAAGCCTGCCACTTTTTCCTGGTTCACAAATAAGTTTGTTCAGCATACACCATTTCTGTAATACTGTTTTCATTCAATTTTCATTCATTGATCAGTTGTGTGGTAATAGGTTCCTGCTTAATCCATCTGTCTACGCTACCAGTCAGAAGAGTTAGACACCTCCATCTTTGCAGTTTTTATTGCGATCTAAGCAATTCAAGTCCCAGAATAGTATGAAATCGTACAAAGGTAAGTGGTAAATTGCCAGAGTTTTAAAAATAAGGTTTAGGTTGTACGAAAGGCCTTTTTCAGGGAACAAGTAATTGTTAACAACTTGCAGCTTTTCTGCAGCAATGAAAAAAAAAAAAGAATATGAATTCTCAGATAACAGCATCAAGTTAATTAATGCCTTGACAGTTTGTCTCAACTTTTGTTTATTATCTTACAAATGCTCTATCTGTATGAAAGCAGTGTTGTAACAAATTGTGTTGCTACCCACTTTGAGGCATTAGCTGGACAATATTGTGTCATTCAGTCATATCACTTTAAAAATACTCACTGCATTTTGGAGGTCAGTAATGAAGGAGTAGTAGTAAAGGACCAGATTAATTGTCAGTTTTAGACTGAAATACTTAAAGGAAACAGCTACTCAATGACTGTTCTTTTAATATGTAGATCTAAAACTTCTAACCAGACCTCCTCCTTGAACTGTGAGCCACTGCACAGTAAGCACACCCAGATGGAATCAAGTCAGTAGTTTTTTTTACATCTTTCATATAAGTCTAATATATAGACATTAAGGTATGGAATGAATTCAGTCAGTGCCAGTGAGCAGTGTTAGCCCCAGATAGTTGGATGCACAAAAAATCCATGTCCAAAGTTTATTTAAACAAAGCATAGATTTTGCAAACTGGAACCCGGAGCTTTATCACAATCTACAGGAAAAAGTACTGAAGTATGCCATTTTTTAAGACTACTGTATTCCAAGATGACATTTATTGTTAGCTGAGCATTTCACAAGAGTTCATTACAAGAGTACCTCAGCACAGTGGAAATGAAACACTTAACTGAGTTATAGCAAGAGAGAGGTGAAAGTACAGAGTATCAGATAAATATGAAAGAGCACTTGGGAAACGATTGTGAACTTGTGTATTTAGCAAGGAAAGTGGAAAATAGTCTTCAAAGAGTTTTTGTTCCAATAAATGTGTGACACAGTAGAATCAGATGCATAGAAAATTAATTCTCTTCATGGGTGGGGGTTGATTTGTTTTGAACCTAGTTTTGTTAAACTTGCTTGTATAGAATGTTATTTGATTTTAATAAAATCAATAAAATGCTTAAAAAAAGAAATAGAATTCTTTGATTCTTTGATAACGGCAGGCTGCAGTGTAAAGCTGGGTATAATCATCTCTGTAGAGTCACCAAAAGAATGCTGATATCAGCATGGTAGCGATGAATGTCCAGGCATACCATGGGGTACTCAAAATGAAGTTGGCAGGGCTGCCGCATACAAAACTCCAGAGTAAATGTTAGGGTAGCACCCCTCCAAGATAAAAAAAAAAGTTCTGAATAGTAGTCTTGAATTAAAAAAAAACAAAACACAGTGAAAGAAAGGGAGTAAATTTTACTTAGGGAGGAGTAGCAGCAACATGCAAGAGCATACCCTCCCAGCTGAGACTACAGTGCAATATTGTCCAAATAATGTTTCAGAGGGTGCAGCAGCATACTGGCACTACAATTATTTAGACAGAGGGGGTAGGTAAGTAATTAACAAAAGTTGGGAGAACTATTAGAATTGTTCACATAAACTTTCATTTTATAAACTTCCATTGCTGCAGGAAAAACTGTAAGTTGCTAACCCATTATTTATTTTCTGATAAGGTCATTTTTGTGCGACTCCAAAAACGAAATTATTTTTCAGTTTTTGTAACCTAAACTTTTTTTTAACCCCTAGCAGTTTACTACTTACCTTTGTAATATTTCATGTTATTCACTGAACTTGAACGTACATTTCAAAATTGGGACTGTTTTCAAATGCTTAACCAGTAGTGAGTGTATGTAGATATGTGTATGCATATTTAAACAAATCCTTATTTTTTTTAAAAATTGGAAACTACTATAACTTTGTTTATTTGGAGTACAAGAAATTCCACAGATTTAAAAATCAGTTAAGTAGACATCTAAGGCAGAGAGGAGAATGACAGAATATAATTTTCTGCTCTACTACCAGGGTCCACATACATTTATTACGAGGCTATAGAACTAATCTGACAAAATGCATCTACTGTGCCCTTCTTAATGTATGGGACAAAGGCACATGTTTCTGTGCACCCACTACACAGTTTAAAATTACAAATCAAACCATTCAGATATGATTTAGAGTGCACATTGCAGACTCGCATATAAGGGTATTTGCATAATTTGGTCACACCATATATAAATTGCAACACTTTTTCTACAATGTCCCCCCATTTCAGTGCACCAGTAATGTTTGGGAAAATTGGCATTACATGTGGTTGTGATTACTTAGGTGTGTTTCATTGCTTCGTTAGTGCAGGAACAAGATACCTAAGCTTGCTTCCTCTAACAGACTACGTTTGGAGTCTGTATTTGTCATTGTTCAACATGAGAACAGCTGTGTCAGTGAAAGTCAATAAAAGCCTGAAAGACAAGAGTAAAACCATTCGAGACATAAATAAAACCTTAGGATTACCTAAATCAACTGTCTGGACTACCTGGAACAAAGAATACACTGGTGAACTCCGTAGACCTCCATAGTTGATGGCAGAAGAATTTTAACTTGAGTGCCTGTCCAGCAGATCAGAAATGTTATTTAGAAGGCATATGTGTGAGCGTCAAAGACTACTATCTGATAAATACTTCATACAAACAAATATAAAGGTCATACTCCAAGATGCAAACCTCTAGTTATCCACAGAAAGTTAATGGCTAGATTAGAGTTTGTGACAAACTACTTGAAATAACCTGCAAAATTCTGGAAAAAACTCTTTTGGACAGACAAGACAAACATGAACCTGTATTAAAGTTATGGCAAAGGCAAAGTGTGAGAAGAAAAGGGACTGCCCAAGATCCAAGTATACCATCTAATCTGTTAAACATGGTGGTTGGGGGTATTATGGCTTGAGCATGTATGGCTTCATGGATGATTTAACTGCTGATGGTTGTTGCACAATGAATTATGAGGTGTATAAAAATACATTATCTGCTCAAATTCCAGTAAATGCCTGCAAATTAACTGGACAGTGCTTCACCCTACAACAGGATAATCCCAAATATACTGCTGAGGCAACACAGGATTTTTTCAAAGCTCATTTAAATTCAGTTGAGCATGCCTTCCTTTTGCTGAAGCTAAAACTTAAGGAGACAAGCCCCCGAAAATAGCTGAATATGGCTGCATTAGAGGCTTGCCACAGCATCACAAGAGAAGATACCTGGAACCTGGTGATGTCTATGAATTGCAAACTTCATTGGATACAGGGGATATGCAACAAAGCACTAAATATGACTGTTTTTTTATACATACCATTGCTTTGTCCCAAACAATATTTTGGATGGGGGTGTGGCATGTAGAAAAAGTGTTGTCATTTGTACATAGTGTGACCGAAATGTATGCAAATACCCTTAAAGTCAGCAATATGCACTTTAATCACTGAAATATTTGATTTAAAATTTAAACTGTACAAAAGAGAGAGAAATCAAGGAAAAAATGTATCTTGGTCCCAAACATTATGGTGGGCGCTGTATATCTGATTGGTTATCCATGGACAGGAAATCCTGCCCTAACTTTTCCTTGTGTGTTTTGCTCTGCACACCATTATCCAATAATTACCATCAATTTACCAGAAATCTGAAGATTCACCTCTCTCTCACGTACCAATACAGTACACATTTTAAGGCTTATTACTGTCATTTGCCCCTTTCAAGACATTAATACCATTTCCATAATCCTTAAACCACATATTTGTAATACAAAGAAGGTGCTTGACATGTATGTTTATATATTTGGAAATAACTGTGCCTTGAATATATCTATTCATCCATCCATCCATTATCCAACCCGCTATATCCTAACACGGGGTCACGGGGGTCTGCTGGAGCAAATCCCAGCCAACACAGGGAGCAAGGCAGGAACAAATCCCCGGGCAGGGTGCCAGCCCACCGCAGATATATCTATTCATCAATAGCTATTTTGCGAACATGCGAGTTATTGAATTGATTGAAAATACTTGCCCAAGTTTCTTAACTATCCTTCATTGTTTACTGTGGAAACTGTACCATCTAGAAATGTTGAATATACAGACTGCTAGATGATGATTGTAAGCCACCTGCCTCTCAGAGTCACTTGTTTTAGAAATATACAATGCTAGGACCTTATTGGAATAAACATTTTACTTTTCTTTCAGGCAGTTTTGTATGCTCATTAATCTATAGCCTTCTAACAGCACTCTTGGAAAGATATAGGGCATCCTGGTCTGTTTAGCGTACCATTTTGTTACTGCATCCTTCACCAGAAAAGCAAACAAAAAGTGAATCTGAATGATTTAAAAAAAAAAATAGTTGTCTGAAACTGACATGTAAAATCTTGTACACATCCAATTTTTACCATAGTTGACTAATCCATCTTGTGGGTTGGTAAGATTTTTCACTGCAAACCGAAGGAAACCAAAGCTGGTATTTTTTTTTCTTGTGAATGCTACTGGCTTTTCCTTGTCAACTGTTCAACAGCAATTTATTTTATTTATTTACAGATGTATTTATTTAATGATTTATTTATTTCCAGGTTTATAAATTTCCAGACTTATTTATTTACAGATTTCTTCATTTCTGTGTTACTGAGGTGGGAAGCCCTAGCATTAAAAAACATTAAAAACATATCTCTGGAAATAAATAAATCAATATATCGTTTGTGTGAAAAATAAATCTTATCTTATTTAGTTGAAGTCAGAAGTTTATATACACATTGGATGAATTCTTTAAAACTACAAATTTAGCATATCATTTAAGACATCTTTGTGCAGGGAAAAAGTCATTTTTTTCCAAAAATGTTCAGACAGGGTGTTTCACTTCTTATTAACTATATCACAATTCCAGTGTGTCACAAGTTTACATACACTTTGTTGACTGTGTGTTTAAACAACTTGAAAAATTCCAGAAAATGATGTCAAGCATTTAGACAGACAATTAGCTTCTGATAGCCAGTTAGCCTAATTGGAGTTAACATGTGAATGTATGTTAAGGCCTACTATCAGAACTCCGTCTCTTTGCTTGACATAATGGCAAAATCAGCCAAGACCTCAGGAAAAATTGTTGACCTGCACAAATCTGATACATTCTTGTGAACAATTTCCAAACTCCTGAAGGTTCCACGTTCATTTGTATAAGCAATAATACACAATTGTAAACACCATGAGACCACACAGCCATCATAACACTCAGGAGGAAAACTCGTTCTGTCTTCTAGAGAAGAACATACTTTGGTACAAAAGTGCAAATCAATCCCAGAACAACAGCAAAGGACCTTGAGAAGATTCTGTAGGAAACAGTTAGACAAGTATCTGTATCCACAGTATAACGAGTCAGATATCAACATAACTGGAAAGGCTGTTCAGCAAGGAAGAAGCCACTGCCCCAAAGCCATCATAAAAAGACAGACTGTAGTTTGCAGTGGCACCTGGGAGAAAAGATCTTGTCTTCTGGAAATGTCCTTTTATCTGATGAATCCCAATATGAAACTGTTTGGCCTTAATACCCATCATAATGTTTGGAGGTAAAAGGGTGAGGATTACAAGCCAAAGAACACCATCCCAGCCGTCAAGCATGGGGGTGGGATCATTATGTTGTAGGGATGCATTACTGCAGTAGGAAGTGGTGCACTTCACAAAATAGATGGCATCATTAAGAACTACAATGATGTTCAAATACTGCAGCAACATGTCAAGAGATCAGCAAGGAAGTTAAAGCTCAGTAGTTAGTGGGTCTTCTAAATGGACAATGAGCCCAAGTATACCTCCAAAATTGTGGCAAAATGCCTTAAGGACAGCAAGGTCAAAGTATTGGAGTGGCCTTTAAAAAGCCCTGACCTCAATCCAATTGAAACTTTGAGAGCAGAACTGACAAAGTGTGTGCAGGCAAGGAGGCCTTTGAACCTGTCCCAGTTGCACCAGTTCTGTCTGGTGGAATGAGCCCAAATTTCAGTAACTTATTGTAAAAAGCTTGTGGAAGACTACCCATGATAAACAATATAAAGGCAATTCTGCCAAATATTAACAAAGTGTATGTAAACTTTTGACCCACTGGAATTGTTATATCTCTATTATAAAAAAAAAAAAATCTTGGAAGGAGACGACGTGATTTTCTTGGAGACACTTTAACATCCCGTGAGACGAGGCAGTGAGACAAAAAGACAGCTGCTGCACAGGCTTCTAAATGATCGACATGCAGTGTGACAAGCAGAACATGCAGCTCGGCAGCAGCAAGACACCAGCTGATCCAACCACATCTCCTTAGTGTGTGTTAAGAAAACCCTTTTTTTTAAAGAATTCACCCTAAGTGTATGTAAACATCTGGCTTCAATTGTATGTATTCTTTATTGATGGCAAGGATTTTTTTTATGTATGTCTACCAATATTTATTTATTTATATGTTGTTAAACTGTGCAAATCACTTTACTAAGTAAAAATATCACACATTTTAAAATTAAAACCTATTTAAACTTTCTTTTATTTACAAAATGCACAACAACACTGCATTACTTGACACAATCATGTTTTTGTTTTGTTAATAAACTAAGATAAGCAACCTATTGTCCCATACCTAGATGGTTACTTTATTGAATGCCACTGTGTGTCTTTCAGGTCTAGGGATATTAAGCCATAATGTTTCTGAATAGATTTTTGACTCTGTTTGTGTACAATTTGGTATAATTACCTGAAATCTGATGCTTCTATCAATTTGTTATTTTGGTGGCAAAAAAAAAATGGAAACATATTTATAATGTAATTTTGTTTGACTGGAGTACATTTAGTGGCATATTGGTAAATTCCTTGCTTGGAAAGTAGATTTAATTAAATATGATGGTTTAACTCATTCAAAAGAGCTATTGACAAAATGTTGAGATTCCTGGAATATTACAACCCCGTAGTTCCTTTTCATCATGTATGCAAACCATAAGAGTGGGCCTTAGTTTTGTGTAATTTTTGAACTAGGAACAATTTAATTAATCAGTTCATTATTTTCATCAATGCAACAATTTTCTCATCTTTGAGAATTCTCAGTTTGATTTGTTTATAAAGTAAACTTGACAGTTTCTGGATGCTTCATCTTATGTACCCTGCAGTTTGTAGGTCTAAGACCACTGTATAAATTGAAAATGCCTTGTAATTGTGCCTGTCCATACAAATTCTGCTGCATGCAATACAATAGCAGATATCAAAACAAACCTTCTAAATTGGGGTGGGCAACATAAGTCCTGGAGGGCCGTAGTGGCTGCAGGTTTTTGTTCCAACCCAATTACGTAACTAGAAGCTAATCCTTGCCAATCTCAGACCTTATTTCATTTTATTGTTTGTTAGTCTGCAGTGTTAGGTTCTTATATCATAGAGTAGTCTTCAATATCATCCAAATGATTAGAAGTCTAAAACGGTTCATTTTCTGTCTGTCACATTTTAATAAACCAAATAATGCATAATGAATCCACACAGGTATAAAGGGAAATAAGTTAAATGGAGGACTTATTGCTAATAAGAAACAATTAAAAACTGTGAATGCAAAACTGTGAACACTTGCTACCTTATTATGTACTGTAGTCTGACCTCTGTAATCTTGCAAAGAAAACCTATTTCAGCCACTTGCATCCTGGAATCTTTTTGCTTTATTATCAATTCAGCCATACACAGTTGTGCAGTACATAGTGAAACAAAGCAGCATTCCTTCAGGACCATGGTGCAGACATTGCAAAACAACGCAAAGACAAACAGTTGTACAAACAAAGACAGTGCAGCGCTGAACTGTACACATTTATGGTATCTAAAGGTGCAAAAATTAGAAGTTTGTGCCAAAAATTGACAATATCTTAATAGAAGGAACAGATGTAAATATGACACTGGAAGTAACAGTCAAGTCAAGTTGGGGAGCATGCACCGGTACAGTGCATTGCCGCACCTACCATATGACAAAACAGCTCAGGACCCTGGTTGGCAAACCCCCAGGCAGACACACGGTCCAGTCCCACCCTCCAGAAATGACCGTCTATCTGCTGCAGCCAGGTGTTACATGGGCGACCCCTTGGCCTTGTCCAGCCACTCGGGTCCCCAACATTGAGGATCTTACGAGCTGGTTCACCCTCAGGGAAACGCTCCACGTGACTGTTGTGCCATAATTGACGCTCCCTCACAATGCAGGCAATGTGCCTCATTCGGGACTCCATGAGCAACTGCTCATTTGACACAAAGTCAAACCAATGGTACCCAAGGATTTTCCGGAGCGAGACAGTACCAAAGGAGTCCAGTCTTCGTCTCAGGTCACTGGCTAGCGTCCATGTCTCACAACCATATAGCAATAAAGGAAGCACCAGTACTCTAAAGACTTGGACCTTCGTCCTTTTGCATAGATATAGGGAGCACCACAAACCCCTTTCCAGAGACCTCATGATCCCCCTCCATGCTCTCCCAATCTCTCTATTGACTTCATACGAAGAGTCACCAGAGACATGAATGTCACTGCCAAGGCAAGTAAACCTCTCGACAAGGTTGACACACTCTCTGCAGACAGACACACTGCTGATGGCTGTGCATAAGAGGTCATTAAAAGCCTGGATCTTGATTTTTATCCAGGACAATCGCAAGCCCAGACACTCAGACTCCTCGCTCAGTCTCTCAAGAGCTCCAATCAGAGCCTCTATTGACTCAGTGAAGATCACAGCATCGTCAGCAAAGTCAAGATCCGTGAATCTTTCTTCACCAACAGATGCCCCACATCCACTGGACCCCACGACCTTGCCCAACACCTAGTCCATACAAGCATTGAACACACCCCGATGAACCCTAGAATCAACTGGGGAAAAAAAAACACAGAGGTTCTGCCTCCACTCTGCACAGCACTCACAGTACCAGTGTACAAGCCGCTCAGCCGGCAGCAACCTCGAGGGGATCCCTTGGACTCTCAGGATGTCCCAAAGGACAGCTCGATCAACTGAGTTAAATGCTTTACGAAAATCGACAAAAGACTGCAAAGAAACTCTGCCGATATTTGCGTTTTGCGCTCCATGAGAACCCTCAGTGCCAGGATGCAGTCAGTGGTAGACTTCTTAGGCATAATACTCAAAGTAGCCAGCCCAGTGGGTCACAACTGCAGTGTCATCCATAAGGACCGTTCCATCAGCCGCCCTGACTGTGACCCTCAGAGGAACAGATTCAGATGTGCATAAAGTTTCAGTTCTTCTGTAAGCAGGACGTGGGTCGCTAGACTACAGATGGTGTGTCAGTTGCGCACAGATTCGTCTAACAAACACCTCTTTATCTGACCTCTGAACCCTCACAGCCATCCTTCTCAGTTCCCGGTACAGACCAGAGTTGCCATTGAGCCATGCACTGTGACTCCTCTCTATGATATCTAGGGTGCCCTGCGAGATGAAACACCTCCTTCTGGGACTTGTCGTGGAAGGTCTCCCACTCACATTAGGATTGGCAGTTGCACCCAAATCCGCAAGTTCCTCGCACAAACTGTGTGTAAACTCGGCCAGACTGTTTCTAACAAGTCCAGGCTCATTTTCCTAGTAGGTGGTAACCTACTGGACCTAAGCTGGATCCTAAGAGTACAGTTCTAGGTCCATAAAAATTTAGACAGAGACACCTTTTTTCTAATTTTGGTTCTGTACATTACCACAATGAATTTTAAATGAAACAACTCAGATGCAGTTGAAGTGCAGACTTTTAGCTTTAATTCAGTGGGTTGAACAAAAAGATTGCATAAAAATATGAGGCAACTAAAGCATTTTTTTAACACATTTTAGGAGGTCAAAAGTAATTAGACAATTGACTCAAAGGCTATTTCATGGGCAGCTTTAGGCAAGTGCGTCGTTATGTCATTATCAATTAAGCACATAAAAGGCCTGGAGTTGATTTGAGATGTGGTGCTTGCATGTGGAAGATTTTGCTGTGAACAGACAACATGTGGAGCTCTCCATGCAGGTGAAAGAAGCCATCCTTAAGTTGAGAAAACAGAAAAAACCCATCTGAGGAATTGCTACAAAATTACAAGTAGCAAAATCTACAGTTTGGTACATCCTGAGAAAGAGGGCAAGCACTGGTGAACTCAGCAACACAAAAAGACCTGCATATCTACGGAAGACAACAGTGGTGGATGATCGCAGAATCATTTCCATGGTGAGGAGAAACCCCTTCACAACAGCCAACCAAGTGAACAACACTCTCCAGGGGGTAGGCGTATTGATATCCAAGTCTACCATAAAGAGAAGATTGCATGAAAGTAAATAATACAGAGGGTGCACTGCAAAGTGCAAGCCACTCATAAGCCTCAAGAATAGAAAGGCTAGATTGGACTTTGCTAAAGAACATCTAAAAAACCCTTCACAGTTCTGGAAAAACATTGTTTGGACAGATGAAACCAAGATCAACCTCTACCAGAATGATGGCAAGAAAAAAAGTATGGAGAAGGCGTGGAACAGCTCATTATCCAAAGCATACTACATCATCTGTAAATCACGGTGGAGGCAGTGTGATGGCTTGGGCGTGCATGGCTGTCAGTGGCACTGGCACTACACTAGTGTTTATTTGATAATGTGACACAGGACAAAAGCAGCCGAATGAATTCTGAGGTGTTCAGAGACATACTCTCTGCTCAAATCCAGCTAAATGCAGTCAAATTGATTGGGTGGCGTTTCATGATACAGATGGACAATGACCCAAAACATACATCCAAAGCAACCCAGGAGTTTATTAAAGTAAAGAAGTGGAAAATTCTTGAATGGCCAAGTCAGTCACCTGGGGCCTCATGTATAAACGGTGCATACGCACAGAAATGTTGTGTAAGAACTTTTCCACGTTCAAATCGCGATGTATAAAACCTACACTTGGCATAAAGCCACGCACTTTTCCACGGTACCTCATGCCTTGTCGTACGCAAGTTCTCCGCTCGGTTTTGCAAACTGGCGGCACCTAGCGTCAAAGCAATGGTACTGTTCTTGTGTGATTACTCATTATTTTCATGACGCGGCTTTATAAATACACAGAAACTAACCGCATATTGTTTATTAGTGTAATGCATCTGATTGTAATTAACTTGTAACAATATAATGGTCCAGGGAACAACCATAGTATTCCAAATGCCATAACTGTTTTAGCGTTGTTACTCTCACTTCTTCTTCTTCTTTCAGCTCCTCCCGTTAGGAGTTGCCACAGCGGATCATCTTTTTCCATATTTCTCTCACTGCACCACTCGGAGTATTTATATCACTGTATCTGAGTGTGAATCACAGCAGCAGCTGATCGGAAAGAGAATTATCGGTATACAGCATTAAGCACACGCTGTCTCTGCCACGGCAAAACGTTTCAAAGCCTTTCCTGTATGGACCTCGCGGTTCAAAACAGTTTAATCCCAAGAACTTTAAATGCAGCCAATCAATTGCTCCTTGTAGAACTGTTTGTACTTATAAGTACAATCACCCCACTGTAAACTTGCACTATAGTTATAATATCGCACAACCTGAGCCACTTTATAAAGCGCATATTTACATATGATGACGATATCATTTTTAAGGTGAAATGCAGCAAAATATGTTTGTTAAATTATACAGATAAAACTTTAACTTCATTTAAATAATCTATATTCTTCACTGGGAGTGTCTTTAAGGATAGAATAATTAAACATGTACTACGAAGATATTTCAATGTTCTTTAAACGTTTTGAAGAATCGACGCTAAGCTTACAGATGGCTTAACGTCTATTACAGAGCTGATTGTATGGCGATCAGTTACTTGGGGAAAGAAAAGCACTGACTGCAGTGATGGCTACGCCAATATATATTGAATATAAAACAGAAAGATAAAATAACAACACAGCTAAAAATGCAGCGACAAATTTCGGCAAAAGTTAAATGCTTGTGTCATGAGCACGAGGCGCTAGTGTCTGCAACATACGTGGCCATCCACGTGCATGACATTGGCGGCTAAGGAGCCACCATTCTTCCTCTGCCCAGTGCCACCACAAGCTTAGAGCCGCCCTGAGTACTGCTGCAATAAATTATTTCATCAAGTGAAACATGTTTAATAACGTGCTTTAACTCCTATCATCATGAAATGACATCACGTATACATTTCAGTATTTTAGTTATTCAGAGAGCTGTAATATCACAAATGTAATGGACTCTGTGTCCAGTTGGAGAAAGAGAGCCGGTTTAAGAAGCAAGTAGTGATTCACACACACAGAGCACATAGAAAATCAAATACAAAACAAAGCATTTAACGTGCTACTTTAATTACGATGTGATTTTAGAAACTGGTTAATTAAACAATTTTAAGATGAATTTTTTGATGTTCTACTTTAATGACAAAATAAACTACGTGATTAAAGTGGAAATGTCGAGATTGAAGTGGACATTTCGTGCTTTTTCCCTACCGTGTGGCTTTTTTCTCTGTACCCTAATAAGCTCCTTTCATATGACACTCAGACAGTGGGCTTACAACTCGGCTTTCCACGGCGACTTTGATATGTGACTTCTTTTTTATTTCCGGCACTGTGCGATTTTGTGGATGTGAGCTTTCATGTTTCTCCAACACGCTATGCCACTCGATCAACTTCCTTTTGTTGATTATACCACGGCTTATTTGAACAAATAGTATGTTTTTCCTTAGCCTCCACTTGGTATTCGCTGAAATTCTTAAGTTTCCCCCCGTGCTTTTCCCATTGTCTTTTCACAGAAGGCTGCGCTTAAGGGCGATTTATATTGATTTGCATATTCAAATAGGCGTAATTCTGAGAGGATTTGGGGCGTTACATAATGCGCGTGCACGAGCGTTAGTTTTCACACTGATCGGGATTTATGTAGAGGAAGAATGTGGAAGTTGGAGTACGCACAGATTCCTGCATCTGGATTTTTCTGTGCGTAAGCACATTTCGGCTTTTGTGCTTATGCCATGTTATAGTGTGAGTTCTACGCACGGCGTTATACATGAGGCCCCTGATCTTCACTCAATTGAACATGCATTTCACTTGTTGAAGACTAAACCTCTGACAGAAAGGCCTCAAACAAACAGCAACTGAAAGCCGCTGCAGTAAAAGCCTGGCAGAGCATTAAAAAGGCGGAAACCCAGCATCTGGTGATGTCCATGAGTTCAAGACTTCAGGCTGTCATTGCCAGCAAAGGGGTTTCAACCAAGTATTAGAAATTAACATTTTATTTCCAGTTACTTAATTTGTTCAATTACTTTTGAGCCCCTGAAATAAAGGGATTGTGTTAAAAAAAATGCTTTAGTTGCCTCACATTTTTATGCAATCTTTTGGTTCAACCCACCGAATTAAAGCTGAAAGTCTGCACTTTAACTGCTTCTGAGTTGTTTCATTTAAAATTCACTGTGGTAATGTACAGAACCAAAATTAGAAAAAAGTTGTCTCTGTCCAAATATTTATGGACCTAACTGTAGCAACAAGAAGTCTGTGGTCAGAATTCACAAACTGGGCACTTCTGTAAACCCTGTAGTTTTGCAAGAGCCTCTGCCGTCTGCCCATGAGGGATATGATCGATCTCCTTCACTGCACCACCAGTATTGAAGTACCAAGTACAAAGAGGCAGCTCGAGGTGCTGGAACCAGGATCCAGTGATTTGCAGCCCCTGACCTTTTGCAAAGTTGAGGAACATGGAACCAGACCCATGGGGACCGAGACCAAGACAATCCTCATAGCCAGCCCTGTCAGTGCCAGTGGCTGCATTGAAGTCACCCATGACCAGAGGAGTGTCACCTCGTGGGTAACCATCAACCACCAAGCAAAGTTGCAAATTAAATGTCTCCATCACTAAGACATTACTCACCGCTGTCAGAGCATACACTGTGACAACAGACAAGGCACACAGGAAGGGCCGTAATCTGAGTCCCATAATATGCTTGTTGAAAAGAGTGACATCGGACACCATCAGAAGAAGCTAATCCGCTACAGCAACAGCTACTCCTCGAGTATGACAGCCATCAGAGTGACCAGAACAATAAAAGGCGTATCCACCTACAGAGATCTGGCCAGTCCCAGGTCTGCACACCTCAGAGTGCCGCCACTGAAATGTGGAATTTATGCAGCTCCTCGAACAGCACAGGAAGATAATCATCTTGCCAGAGAGACAAGACAAGACATTCCATACGCCTACCCTGATGGGCTGCCTCAAATTGGGACCCGAGTGCTGCTGTGCAGGGGGCGATGCCTCAGCACCACACCAGTTCTGATCCCCAACAGACCTGACCCGATTGGCTTGGAGATGGGGCTCCCGAGGGCTTCCCCCCATCCCCTTCATGATGCGAGCAGCCTTCCTTACTCCCGCGGATAGCAAAAAGGAGTGCTTTGTCATCTTGAAGCTGTGGAGAGTGTTTTTTTACGGTGGCCGGAGTGCCAATCCTGACACCAACCCCATGATTTCCCTGCAAATTGGAGGACTACTTGCAGGGCCGGATGCAGTTTAACGTCATGCCCATATAATAATAAATATAAAGACATTTATCTAGTTGAGTGGGAAAGTGTACACACAATAAGTGTGTTATTGGTCTAGTCCTTGAGTGTTTAAGAGTCTTGTAGCTTGAGGGATGAACCTACTATAACATGGTAGTAAAGGACCAAATGCTTTGATGCCTTTTGCCAAACGGCAGGAGGGTGAATCGTTTCTGAGGGGTGTATCAGGTCCTTCAGAATGCTGGTGGCTTTGCAGATACAGCATGATGTGTACATGTCTGGGATGGATGAAAGAGAAACTCTCAGCTGGTCCTTACTAATCTGTTGCAGGGTTTTGCAATCCATGATGGTACAATTCCCAAACCAGACAGTGACACAGCTGTTCAGGATGCTTTTAATAGCCCCTCTGTAAATGGTGTTGAGGACAGGGGGTGGGAGATCTGCTTTCCTCAACCTTCACAGTAAGTAGAGATGTTACTGGGCTTTCCTTGCTATGGAGCTTGTATTGAGGGACCAAGTAAGGTTCTCCATCAGATGCACACCAAGGAATTTAGTGCTCTTGATAATCTCCTTGCTTGAGCAAAATATGTACAGTGTAGAGTGGTTGCTTCTAGTTCTTCTGAAGTCAACAACCATCTCCTTTGTTTTGTCTATGTTCCGAGACAGGTTGTTGGCTTTGCAGCAAGTCCATTAACAGCTGCACATCCTCTCAATATGCTGACTCATCGCACTTGATGAGGCACAGCACAGTTGTGTCGTCAGCAAACTTGATGATGTGGTTCAAGCTTTGCTGCACAGTTGTGAGTCAGTAAAGTGAAGAGCAGTGGACTAAACACACAGATCTGTGAGCACCAGTGCTCAGTGTGGTGGTGCTAGAGATGCTGCTTACAATCCTGACTGACTGAGGTCTCCCAGTCAGGAAGTCTAGGATCCAGTTGCAAAGGGAGGTGTTCAGGTCCGGGACTGGACACAAGTGGCGTCATTATGTCTATGACTATGGTTATTGTTGATGGTGGTCGTGTATTATTATTTATCCTCTTTGGTTCTGTAAAGGTAGAGAGAGAGATATCAGTATCGCAATTCAACTCCCCCGTCGGACAATATATTGCTCACCTCCGGGCTTGTTGACTGCCTCCTAAGCGCATGTGTGTGACACACTATTGATTTCTTGGTGGCTCCCCTGTCTGCTTGACATTATTTGTTTTTGAATTCAGGATGTAACCAGTACCTACATCTAGAATTTACTACTTGAAGAGTCATCAGTTTTAGTAGTGTTAAATGTCTTTACTATTAATTCAGTGTTTGACTTTTTAGTAATTTAAATTCATTTTTTTTTTTTTTTTATGGATGTCTGTGTTTACCGTTGGGTAAATCGTAATATATAAAAGCTAATATATATTAGTTTATGATGAGAACAAGCTACAATATTGATTTAAATATATTTTTTTTATTTGCTGATATTTTCTTAATTTTCCTTCAGGTTAGAAAAATTATGTTGATGTCTTTTGTTTATACATATGATTCTAATTTAATAAAATACATTTTTTTGGCCAGAGATTAAAACAAATAGCAAATAAATAAAATACGAAAATGTGCGTAAATTTGAAACAATATTTATTGGTCAAAATTGCAACCAGTTTATGCATTTCGAACGTAAATTGCATTAATAATCACAAAAGATTATAGAAGTGCAGGTCACAAGGGTGCAAACAAAATTGTAATAGACATAAATATGGAGTTATGTGGGAATGTTGTAAATTTAGTCACAGCAACAAACAGATATTTAAAAATGTCACACTATAGTTGCATGAACACACCTATATAAGTAAGAAAAGGAAGACATTCTAACAGTAGTTGAGAAATAATAAACAATAAATAAGAATTAAATACAAATTATAGCAGAGATACTCCGCGTTATTGTAGATACGAAATATAATCTGTAATGACCTGTAAATATCTCTGGGTTTCATTATATTTTGATTAGGGCTGTTAGTTGAATTATTTAAGTACACAGGATTTGTTGCAACATGTTAAGTTTCTGTGTAAATTGGGGGATGCCATAAGAAGTGAGGAAAAATGACACCTTAAATTAAAAAATCAAGTAAATTACAACATGCAAATTTTCAAGGCAGCTCAGCCCCTCCCAAGGCACCCCGTCTTCAGGTAAGATGTAAACTCTACAATTAAATTAGGTGACAAAAGGCAACTGTGCTGTCTGTAAGAAAGCTAGTACTTAAAAAATTTAATACAGTGGGACACAAAATTTTAACAATGGCATACTACTAGTAATACAGCGTTTAATGTGATTAATAGAATAACTCTTGAGTTTAGTTGATAATGATAAATGTTTTCATTACAAAAACGTCTAGCAAATAATTAAACTTGTTAGAATTACAGCATAACTTTTAAAGATGAGTTTGATTAATCACATCTACCTCTTTCCTACAACAGTTATGAATAGATACACTTATATCGTCATTCTATAAGCTCACAGAGTGTAGAACAAAGTGTGCAGTTGATTTTTACAAGTTATATATACACTTATTTTTTATTTTATTTTGTTGTATTAATATCGTTTTTTATAATGGTTTAAATTAGGACTTGGTTAAAATAAAACAATACTTTTTAAATCTTATTCAATATTTTTAACATATTATTCTTAACCTTTTTTAATCTAATTCAGGGTCCCAGAAAGACTGAGACTTTTCCTATTTACTATTTTGGATGTAAAACTAAACAAAGCACCAATCCACTGCAGGGCCTGCTTTTGCACACACTTATTCTCACACCGGGCCTATTTAGAATCACAGTTTAACGAGATATGCATGTCTTTGGAGATGTGGGAAGAACATAGCTTCAAACATGACAAGAAAATCTAAACTGCATGTTGACATGACTGGATGCAGGATTTAATCCCAAGGGACTGGATCTGTAAAGCCAAAGCTCTAACTATGGCACCACATTTTCAAGAGGTGCAAAAGTTAATATTTCTGTGCTAATAAGCATGACCACAATGTTTATACATGTGAAATCTGCTGTTTCTTTTGGATTTTCCAAAATCGCTATACATCACTAATTAATGAAGCTAATCTTCCAGAATACTACAATATATTCCTTAAGCATTGTAAATGCCTGATTTCAAAAATCACTAGTTAAATAGCTTAAAGCACAATGAGGAGGGCAGTTTTAACCTGTTTTTTTAGCGATGGAGTACTAAAAACCTAAATTTCTCTATTTACATTGACTTAACTGTAATAGAAAAAGTATTTTCAGTTTGAGCCTGATTTAATTTAGACTTCTATTAAATATGATCCTGTAAGGCAGTAATATAGGAAGTGACAGCTGTCTGCATTCTTTAGTTCCACAAGAGTGTAGATTTTCTACGTGCACTGCAAAAAAACTAAGAAATAAGATATAAACACTGAATTTCAGGAGAAAATGACTTAATATTAGTGAAATTATCTGTCCATGCAGCAAGATAATTTTACTTGCCAAGAAATCTTAAAATAAGTTAGTTCCAGTCTAGAAATAAGAAAGCTCTGGTGTTCAAAGGTTTGAAATACAGTGATTCCTCGCTATATTGCGCTTCGACTTTCGCGGCTTCACTCTATCGCAGATTTTAAATGTAAGCATATCTAAATATATATCACAGATTTTTTTGCTGGGTTACGGATTTCTGCGGACAATGGGTCTTTTAATTTATGGTACATGCTTCCTCAGTTGTTTTTCCCAGTTGATTTCATACAAGGGACGCTATTGCAAGATGGCTGAGAAGCTACCCAATCAGAGCACGTATTACATATTAAATAAAACTCCTCAATGATATGATATGCTTCCCATGCGGTGTTTTCCATACTTGAAGGCTCAAACCGCACATATTGATTTTTGATTGTTTGCTTTTCTAGCTCTCTCTCTCTGACATTCTCTGCTTCTGACGGGCACTCTTTTGAAGAGGAAGATATGTTTGCATTCTTTTAATTGTGAGACGGAACTATCATCTCTGTCTTGTCATGGAGCACAGTTTAAACATTTGACTAAAGGGTGTTATTTCATGTCTAGAGGGCTCTAATAATGTTAGAAAATGTATTTAGAAGGTCATAAACAGGTTTTTGATGCTCTAACTGTGAAAATATTTGATTTATAAATAAAGAATCCTACTTCGCAGAAATTCATTTATCGTGGTAGAGTCTGGAATGGATTACCCGCGATAAACGAGGGTTTGACTGTAAGTAGAAAATGCTGTTTTTTAGAACAAATTACTTGAGATTAGACTTTATACAGTGGAAATACACTTAATATTAGAAAATAATTTTTAATTCAGTTGTTTTGCATTCTTAATTTTAGCACACTGAAAAATGAAGGCCAGGGATTAAGTAAATCTCTAATATAAGTGGAAAATTCTTAATACCAGTGGAGAAAGAAAGTCTTGTTACTTGAAACAAGTTATCTCATCTTGAAATAAGTAGTCCAATATTTAATCTCAGTGCTTATATCTTAAAACAGGAAAATTATTTTACAGAAATCACAGAATAAGAAAAAAATATACGATTATTAAGAAATAAATGCTTGAAATAAGCAAAATTATATGCCAATGGGGTGAGATATACTGACTTGGATTTTTAAAAAATCCTGAAAGTAGTTAATTTCAACACATACTAAGCTATATTTGCATGATATATGCAATAAATTTCAGTCCACCTACAAAAGAATAAGGTAAAAGTAGCACAGTGCTGTCATTTAGGATGGTCTTCATTTCAAATTGAAACCAAATATTTTAGCAGAGGTTTGAATTAGGAATTCATTCCTACATTCAAGACACATAATTAATATATAATTTCCTGATATATGTTGGCTTCCTGAATAGATAAAATAACTTACAATAAAGACATTATCATTAGCATTGCTCTTTATTTAAGTATTACATCAGTATCTAACAGCACTACTGCTGTGTTTACAATACAGAAACAGAGAAAAACATAAGCACATGAAAATTAGTTGACACAGGAAGATTACCATGTATGTAACACAAAACGTCTTATCCATATCATTATTGTACATTGTAGTTCAGGACTGTCTCATCCTGTCACAGTCAGAAATGCATAACAAACTTAATTACATAAACAAAATTTTAACAGTGGTAACTTTGCCAAAAAACAGGACAAAGAAAATACAACCGAACATGTTAAAATTCACAAAATATCAAATTATTTACAATTTATCTAATTGATTTTCTAAATATTATGGTAATTATATACAAAACATCATAGACATGCATTTCCTGTTCTACATTTGGCTCACACAATTTTTCTTCTAGAATATTTATTTTCCCTTCAAATTGTGTCCAGTAATATTTCAGTTTGAATTGCAGAGAGGACAGCAGCAATGCACTTAGGACATGTTAGATGTAGTGCATAATAGTATGCCATAAGGTACATGATACCTTCCTACAACGTTTCTTGATGGAAAGTTGTCAAATGGTCACTTCCAATAGCTCGCATGCTGTTATCTTAGTCCACAATAAGGGCAGCGCTAGACAGTGGTCAGTCTTTGCTGTAGAAAGGCATCAGCATTCATGGAGGTCTTCAAGACAAACAAAAACCAACAAAGAAAATAGGCAGAATTTATTTAAAGATTTATTATACATTTACTTATTTATAATACTGAATTAATGTGCTAATTTTAACAGAAGCAGTTATACACAGCTTGTAATTGAAAATAGCAAAGAAATCACTAAAAATTGAAGATTGTTATATTCTGTTGAGCCCTTTTAATCAAACCGTTTAATGTATAATGTCGTTCCTGTAGCTAACATTAAAAACATCCCTGAAAATTGCTGCCAGTCACATAATGACAGAATTGCAGTATTGCCTTTATTTATTTTTCTTTTAAGCAATGTAAAAATGCAAAGTTTTACCTTAAGGCTATGAACTAATGCCTCATGTTTTGTTTCCCAGCTTTTTTGTAGAGAAAGTGAAGGAAACATGGATGGCAGAGCTCTAAACATGGCCCTGGCATTTTTTACTAATGAAAAAAAAAAACAAACAATCTTATTAAATATCTTATGCATTATGTTCTAATATAACTCAAACAGTCTCCTTTTAATGAAAACAACAACATACAGCAAGCTTTAAATTAAGAATGATTTATAACAAAACTGATATGATGTCTGGTATTATTTTTACCTACTAATATGCTAGAACATGAACAAACAATTGAAATTAACCTTACATAGATCATACTTAAAGTTTTAAGTATTCTTTAAAATATTCCTTCATTATTTATACCTAATAAAGGATATTGTCAGTCAGTTTATTATTCGGTTGTGTCTTAAAAAGATGCTAGACAAAACTATTTACAATGCTAATAAATGGCCTTTTGAAAACATAATTAAAGGGAAAAATTTATTTCAGAATAACACAGTACAACTTTCTAGTACAATGAAGATAAGGGAACCTGGAATTCACAAATCAGTAGTTACTGGCAAAGAGAGCAGTAATAATATTTTGCATGGAAATTTCACAAAGTTTGGCTTACTATAATATAGACTTGGTCTTTATGGAAAAAATGACATAAAGTGCAACCTTTTGTGCATCAACTGCAAAATATCATAACTTTAAACAACTTCAATTTGACTTTCATTTAGGCCTATCATGCTGCAACACTGAGTAAAGTGCATAACTAACTATAAAATGACTTTGAATAAAATATGCATGACAAATGTTACCATCATCATGCATATGTGGACGCTTCAGGATCTTCCTCATTACTCCATACAGCTGTGCTTTTCCATAAAAATTGGTCCATCTGCTCTTAACTTCTGTGATGTAGTTAAGATTATTCCAAGGAAGAATACAACACATTTGATCCATTACCTATAAAATAAGCACACTCTAAGCCATCACATATTTTGTTTTAAGAAACCATTTTCAAAAATATTTCTGTCAAATGTCTGTGTTTTATGTACTTACATGATCCAGTTCTTTAAAGCATGGGTAAGCCTCCCATATAATCTATAAATGACCTCTGTGCATTAAATTCATGATCAAGGAGCTGGGTAACTGCAAATTTATTTGGCTTTGGTTTCTTGTAAAGGTCCTGTAGTGTTTTGTATCGCCTGACCTGTATTTAGTAGCTGTCAACAGCTGCAAAAACATATAAATGAATAATCCAATCAGTTGTGTTTTCTAAACAGTCTGAACTAAGATGGGATATGACCATCTCTATTGTGCACTTACCAGATGGTTCACATTCTTTCTCTACTGTAACTTTTTGGGTACGACTAGAAGTTGACACGTTAACAAGTGTCGCTGAAGCAATAGAATTCCCCGAAGATACAGTGGAATCAGCCTCGCCTGAATTCTTTACTTCAGCAGCATCAGGCTTGTCTGTGGTGATGCCGAGACATCTCTTTATTTATTTATGGCATACAGCCCTGTCGCTTCTGAGGTGTGCAGATATTCTGTAGCCTTTTCAGGAATTGTTTAAACACAGGTTCCTGTAATGAGATTACACTCTTTTAAAAAGTGTGCAAGTGAATACAAGGTGTGACTGCTCAGTCTAATATCCCCTATAAAAACTAACACTTGGCCATAAATTTTGATCTTCAGCTGCACATAGCTTTGGATAATACTTATGTAATATATGTTTTGCCATTGAAGAAACCTCATGTTTGGAAGTATATTTGTCTAGTGTATGGGCACTATGTTGGTCACTGTATATCTAATTAATCTACACCGCAGATCCTTTGAAAGAATACAATGCTCCTCTTTCCCTATGCGCTGCAGTGTTTTCTGACCACCTGTAACTCACTGTCACTATGAAGTATGTATCTGGGGCTTGGTAGTTGAATGATTTTAGAGGGGCTGGCTACTCTTAAATGTTTTCTGGAACATCCTTGCTCACTGGATTGAGGGGTAGGTGAAAGACTAGCATTTTTTACAGTATTGCAGTATTACAGTATTGCATTCAGAAGAGGTGGGAGATGTGCAGCTGTCTTGTAAGTTATATTGCTGCAGAGAAAACTGCAGCTCCTGTTAAAAAACAAATACAGGAAAAGGACATTGAAAATAGTCACCAGTTATCAATAAACTGTTTATGAATTATGAAATTTGATGAAGCCTGACAAATGGAAATATTTACTTTTATTTAATGTAAATGAAATTAGTAATCAAGGACAGCATTGCTCAAATATCTGATCGCCTATATTTCCATTGTTAAAATTTTTAGGTAACTAAAAACAAGATAGTAGTCATCTTCTTTACTTCCTGATAAAATACAGAAACAATATGTGCTCAGTTATCTATTGATATGGAGTATTTTAACAATATGTTGTACTGAACTAAATAAGTACTACATGAGTACTGTGAAATTCTTACTTCTGTGTGCTAATTAACATGTAACACGCTATCTCTGGCACCATGATGAAGTTTATGAAAACATTTCTAAATTAATATAGACTTTGTATAAATGACAAACATACATAAATATGTGTTTACACAAAGATTCATATGGTGAGGTGATCATGTTGGAGCAACAGCCTTGATGGATGCATGAG
The DNA here is from genome assembly GCF_016835505.1 of Polypterus senegalus. NCBI lineage: Eukaryota > Metazoa > Chordata > Cladistia > Polypteriformes > Polypteridae > Polypterus > Polypterus senegalus. Next base: position 75,284,481 of record NC_053166.1, on the reverse strand, counting down.
CTGTCCTGTGCTGAGATGTGACATTTCAAACTACTGAATTATGGAACATTTTAATTGAGAAGGACCAAGCCCAAGTTTCTACTCTTCAAATTTCCACATCCATAAATATATATTTATGTTGTCATCACTTTCATATCATAAACATCCTCCTTTTCCCTATTATCATTTATATTTTTCCCCTGCTTGATCTCAAATATCATCAGGACATGGACACTTCTGACATAAAAGTTGCTACAGAAGCCTTTAATCTCAACAAAAAGAACATAGCAAAGGTGATAATAAGTACATTGTTTACTCAACAATACTTCTTAAAATAAATTATGCTGACCTCTTGATGTACTGCTGGCCATGAGGTTTTCTTCGAAGGGAATGTTCAGATCTTCACGTGAAAGAGTCCCTAGAAGATCTTCTGTAACATTTGCAACTTGAAAGCAACAGAGAAGACCAGTAGTTCATTCATATTTGGATGTCATCTGCACAATTACCGGCAGCCATTTCCAACTCAGGTTTTAGGCTTTAAGTGCTAAATTTTTATAAGTTTAAGAGCTTCTTAAAAGATGGTACAAGTGCAAATCATGATACCTTTTTATAAATGTTTTATATTTTGTTTCCTTTCTAAACAAGTATATCATACTGAGGTTTTAGGCAAGTAGAGATATCCTACAGAGGTGACTTTACCATGTTGCCTGATCAAGGACACGATACATACGACTTACTAACTTAGAGTGTATAAAATTAGCAGGGCGTTAACGTTTCACTCAGACTGGGGCCTTCACCTGTGCCATTAAAGTAATAAAGAGCACTGTCACACTCAGGACTGGCTCTAGAATATAGGCAAAGCTGTACAGATCGCACCCAAACATTCGATTTTTTTATATGACGCGCTCATGTATGGTATTGATAACGAAGTTAAGAGGGATAGGTGCTCCCATTGCAGTTTCAAGTGCAGCGATCATTTTATATTCGAGCAATGAGCTTACAATTGTGGATACCTCAAAATCGATAAAAATTTAGAGGCCAGTATTTTAAAATTATTAAGTTTTTCTTTAAAGGTATCTCAAATAGAAGCGACTTCGGTCGTGTTCGCTTTTACTATCGGTAATAGCATGAGGCACGTGCAATGCAGTTAGAACTTGGCACATTTTTAAAAGATATATTTCAATTTATTTTTAAGCAAGCAGAAGTCTGTATCAGAACGTCTTCAACAACATTTTTAATAAATCACGTAACAAATAAATCAACGACATTTAACTAACATTTATTTCATAATAAAACTGTATATATGAAATCTAACAATGATGGCACTCGATAAAGAGAGTCCAGTGTTGCTGCGCAGCCTCAAACCACTCATTAATGCCTAAAATGGCAAGAGAAGCGCTAAATGTACCAATATGTTCGAATGCAAGAACTGGGTGCAGTGGAAGTTACAATTCAGGTAAGTGTTTGCTGGATAAATTGCAAGGGTGAAAACCGGAAATTAAAAAATAAATATTTATAACAAACACCTTCATTTGTTTTTAAAATTTGATGTAATGGTTACACGAAACTAGCTTGCCCCTCTACTTCTGTTTTGTGTCGTAATGATTATAGGTATCAACGTGGACAGGTGAATTCTTGTGGATTCATAAAAACAGAATGCACTGCAGCAACAGTAAATGTCAATTAGAAACCTACCTTTTAATATTTCCAGTTTGACTTCGTCAAGTGACTCCTTTGGTTTATATACGTAAATATGTTACTTATCAGCTGCGAAGAGCAAACCAGTATTTTAGCTATCTATGTAACGTTGTTAATAACCTTACGGTGAGAAAGTTTCGAAATGTAACACCTGATGCGCGGGAAAGCTAAGGACGCTTCACAGAGAACACGTTTATACCATGCTCAAAGAAAGGTATGTTCCATTACATGACAAAGAAGGGGTCAAAAACAGCGATCGATATTACATTTGAAAAAAAAAATAACCGTATATGTAAAAAAAAAATAAAATAAAAACAATTGGACACTGCAAGGAAATTGTAATTATACCCGTTAGCTTTTCATATACTCAACAATGTCATTGACGTAAATAATGTTTTTTCCTAAAATAATGGAACGATCTTGCATATTACAACACATAACGACTACAGTTGCTCAGCACTCGTGCTTTGCGACTGTTTAAACACCAAAGATGATTTGGCGTTGTTTTATTTGCTGCTCGTTTGTGGCTTTGAGTTTAAAACGACTTTTGAACCATATCAACACTACACATTATATTGTTTGGAGTTTCAAGTTCATGATGCTGTGTCTTTGATAGTGAAGTTTTGTCATTTGAAATTAAAATCCCTAACCTGGATAAATCCACCCGTTTTGTTGATGCTATGAAGCTGGTTAATTTTAGTTCCAGTGAGACTATATGACTAAAAAACAAAATATATATTTTTGTGAAGTACTCCATGGAGATATCATTGAACTATATAAAACTTTTAACGATTCCTAAATTCTTGAACTTTTCCTTTTATGTTAATAAATTCCAGCAACACTGTTTGGATTAAGCCATTTATTTGACACAGTGAAAAAAAACTCTTGCATCAAACCACTAGACACATTTTTTATACAAGGGTCATTTATTTTAAAATGTGGAAACCATTTTGATTTGAAGAAAAATATTACCATTTGAATATAATAAAATACTACCCTTTGCAGGGAATCCAGCTTTTAAATCATACTAGTTACAAAGAAAGGCCTCAGAATTAGGCAAGTGTTAATCTGAAATGTCGTAATTGTTAACAAAATCAAGGTTGTATTCTAAAACCTTTCTGGAATAAAGAGTTTGTCTCGGGGTTGTGTCTTATTCATTTCTTAAAACAAGACAAACCTAGAAAGTTTTGGTTCTTGAAATAAGAGTACGTGTCCTGCTATGCTCATCGCTGTAGTTGATAAAGGGCTTTTCTCTCACAGTTGTGCTTTTTTTAAGTCGAAATTTGTCTTGGAATTACACTTTTATATCTAAGTCAGATAGCTTAAGACCAGTTATCTTGAATTGAGCAAAATAATCTAATTGGAACATGAGATATTTAATCTCTTGGGGCAAAATATTAGATATATTACCTTAAAATAAGAAATTTTTACTTCTTAAGAAAAAATGTTTTGTAGTGTAGCAGAGAAATGTGTATCAGTTTTTCTGTCACACAGCTTAAGACACCTGTATCCCATTGAATTTATATAAGGAATTTGTACCATCTGTCCATATTAGTTTGTGTTCTTTTATTATATTAGGCTTCAAAAAATTGAGAGTATGAGTATGTTTTAGCCATGGGTGATATCCTTCCTTTGCTTTTTATGCTGCCCTAATGCTTTATGATTCTCTCTGTTCTTGTAATGAAAAAAAACGGGGTTAAGAAAATGTATACATTAATATTCCAAAAGTACTTTTGTATTTGTGTTCACTATCATAAGCTGGAAGCAGTGTATAGGGCTCTTGGTCTCACACAAAAGCTACCTGCAATAGCATTTTGTTATTTGCTTTTAATTAGCATTTTATTAACATATTTCTCCATACTTTTATTATTCTGAATTATTCTCATGTATAAGAATGGTTAAAGCTGTGCTAATATTGTATATTATAGAATTTACATGCTTTCTGCATTTTCCTTTGTCATTGGTCAGAACTGTTAGTAGAAACAGAAGCTTTCGTCTCATCCATTTCAAACAAATATATTTTAAAGAATATATTAGACAAATATTTCAAAATTGGTTTGCACTTCGGAATTCATTTCTCCCATCAAGAATCAAAATCATTTTTACAGATTTATTAAGATTTTCAGTTAACTTCAGACAAGAATAGCCATTTAACATTGATATTTGTATAACTAAGAAATCTCTAGATTGCTATATATAAAAACAAAAAAGTTATGAAGCATGTTTTTGTATATACTTAATGTTGTTGCATAAATTATATTTATTTGGGGGTTCCTTTTTTAGGATGTACCTCTACATTCGGATGCCTCTTCACCTGGAGACCCAGAGTACCTTCCTTCCAGAGGTGGAACCTACAAGCTGCAAGCAGGAGGTGGATATTTTGGCCTAACCTTTACTTGTCCTAGTCTCAAAAACCCTGTTAGCAAGAAATCCTGGACTCGAAAATTGAAAAGCTGGGCATACAAGCTTCGGCAATCTACCAGCTTTTTCAAGAGAACACGGGTCCGTCAAGGTAGCGTTTTTAGAGTCAGGGTTTAAAATTAAACCAAATTAGCTATAGGGAACATTTTTGTTTCGTATTTTTGTTTGAATTTTCATATTTCTTTATTATTTTTTGTTGGAGTTGATCCTATAAGGTGACAGACTCTTCATTTTGCTACTTTGTTGCTGCCATGTGAAAACTTAAAACCGTAAACCAACAGTGGATGTTAATAGGTTAATGTTATTCTATAAAAGTATGACATTGATTATATCTGGATATGTCCAACTTTAATTTTTCTATTACTGAAGTCATTTATTTTCTGCTGTAATTATTTAATCATTTCTGTGCAAAAAAAAATAATTGTGCACAAAAAAAAGAAAAAAAACCTATTTTGAGAATGAAGCCTAAAACATACTGGATTTTTTTTTTTAACAAAACATATTGGATTTTTTTATCTTGATCCTGTTAATTTCAGTAACTTTCTGCAGCAACAGCTAAGTTGCCAAATGGTTTTTATGTCACACCTGGAATAACGTTTTGAGTTAATATTTTGAGATTATTTTTATTGTTACACCTGTCCTTTTGCGCCCCAACCCCCCCACCCCATTCATTTTTAATTTGTCTTTAGTGTGTGTTTTTACCACACATATTCATCCCCCTTCCTCTGTGAGTATTTATGATCATTAGAGTTAGGCTCTTGTTATCTGTAATGCAAACATAAGACTCAGAACTGGAGTGGACCACCCTATATCTTAAGAAGGACAATGGGAAAACAAAATATTAAATATTTTTGTGCACATATTTTTGTTTCTGTAGTCTGGTGTTGATCAAAGTAGCAAAAATTGTAGAAACTTTCTCACTAGAAATGTGCTTTTCAGTACTTAAAATACTTATATGTAAAACCGTCAAGTATTATATAAATTTTAAATGGTATCACTGAACTATTAAACCAGATAGTGATATAAACATCTTAAATATGTAGTATAATATGGATTTGATATACACTATGAGGTAACAACGTTTTACCAAAACATATTTAGTTAAAGAAATCATTTATTCACCTTCTGAGACGCTTTATAATCTAGGTTGATCCTATCAAGTTCTGAGTGTTTCCTACATTTTTTTTTTTTCCAAAAACTGAATGATTTGTTTTGGGGGACATAGTGATGTTCAGTAAATCCCAATCTAGCACATGCATAACCGTAACCCTAATTTTTTGGAGCGCTATGAATATGTATTTTTAAAAGCATTATTTAAGATTAATTACATGTTTTATGCTGTTTCAAGAATCCAGCATTCTGAGTTTGAATACTGAGCTCAGCCATTTTCAGTGTAGAGTTTCCATTTCTTTGTATGGGTTTGTCTTTGGGTTCTGTTGTTTTCCCCAAAGACGTGTGTGCAATGTTATTTTGCAACTCCACACTGGCACATTGTGAAAGAAAGCGTGTGTGCATACGTGTATGGGTGATGTTATAAGCTTCACCATCTGTGTACAGCTGGTGGCTGTGAAGGCAACTTGCCTAGTGCACAGACCAGCTAGGATAGGCTACAGCCCTCCATAACCCTAAATAATTTGTGTCCTTGTAAATGTTTTAAAAATTCTAGTTTCAAGCTAAACAGTAATTAGCCGGTGCAACTTATTTTATGTATTTGCTTTAAATCTCAAACACAGATGTCTTAGATTTCTGTGTTATATAACTTTCTTTCACTGAATGTTGAACTTTTGCTTAATAGTTGACAAGTTAAGCCTGATGATTTTATATCTATTAAATCAATGCAATCAAAGTATCCCCCTTTCTCTTCCTGATATTATCTCTAAATCACTTTTGGTCTTTATTTTATATTTAATGCCTTACTTATTTGTTGTTCATTGGATAAACTTCTCACATTCTACCCTGAAAATGATTTAAGGCATGCAATTAATGTTCAAAGATTCAAATATCAAAAGTTATTCTTCTACTGAGCTTCCATTCCTAAAAATTTACACTTGTTTATTAGAACGTAGTGAGCATTGTTGCATTTAACTCCGTAGTACACTTCAAAAGTGATTTGTTGGAGGAGCTTGATTGAATAATGTGTAAAAGTTTCACAAATTACTTGAGTAATTCAAACTCAATTAATTGTAGCTAATCCAAATTTTAATCAAAATAGTTACTCCAACCACCGTGGAAAGAATTTGTTTGAGTTACTCAGACCAAATTACAAAAAGTTAACTAAATGTAAATATGTGTACTGCCTACTCTTGCTTTATGTGAATTTTTATTTTTACATTTTAATTGAATTGGCAAGTCATCTGATCCTTAACTCACAACCTCTATATTATTGAATAATATTCACAAATAAAAAATGACACCAAGTTCATTAATATACGTATTATATAGTCTGCTTTAATCATAAGAGCAAGAAAAGCCTGCCAAGTGATTTAGCCTATGCAGTAGGTTTGCCAGATTATCAAGGACAAATTTGCCTAAAGCTACATTCATAACAACGTAAATTTTGGGAACTTTAAAAAATAGTGTTATACAAAGTCTTTAACTTCTTCTGATATTAGATAAAAGAGTGGAGATTGCTAAGCATCCATAGTATCTTTACAAAAAAGAAAGTCCCTTACGTAATGCAAATTAACTAAACATGTTCTAATAATGCATTTTTGCTACTGAAAATAACCAAAAACGGATCAAGCATTTTGTAAATTAATTAATATTTCCCCCAAAAAATCATTTGATTTTGGCAACATTGATGTGTGGCCTCCAAACGTGATTGGTGATTCCGCGCCAAAGAGATTTATTTCATTTTTTAATATAAATTAACCTTGTTGATTGTTCTATAACCAGGTACATAAAGCCTTCAAGTGCAGCACAATTAATTTTCTATTGAGTCAGCTTAAAAATGGCTGCATAATGACAGGCTATCCCAGAAAGTCATTTTTTAAACTTACAAATATATTCATTTTGAGTAAAGTCAGTTTAACCTACAATAATTGGGAAATGGCACTATACCCCAGTAATTATTTTCTGTGAGTTCTGTGATGCCATTTATTAAATCTTTTTACAATTCTAAAAGGTGGTAGCTTTAATATTCACTAAACCTTCTGGCACTGTGAGTATTTTTCTTATTGGTTGCGTTTGTTCCCTACTTTTGTCAACATGTTTCTAAGACGCAGAAGATTTAAAAAACCTAACATTCCTTTTTTTTTTCAATTTTTTTAGATCATTTTGCTAAAAAAATTACAAAGCATATCAACATAAAATGTCATTTTACAGTCAATTTGAAGATGAAAAACAATGACCTTGAAGTTCCTTATAAGTAAATTAAGACTTTATTCTATTATGCAACTGATAGTAAAGGAGAAAAAATAAAGTAATTTAGGAAGGCAAAAACATTTTTCAGCATTCTTTTGACAATTTGAAAAGAAATAATTAATTTTCAGTATTTGGCTAGTAACGTTTGAAAACATACCTGTTTTTTAAGTACCTTTTCTCAGATAATGCCCGAAGCTTTTCAGGTGTTTTACTTCAGGCGCTAATTTATAACATAATAAAATAGAAATAGAATAAAATAATAACACAGGTTAACCAAGAAAGCAGGCATATACTAAGACTGTGTAATATAAGAGACTATCTGATGTGGTAAATATAAAAGTAAGTGAATATTTAATCTAAATAAGTGTTGTATTGTAAAAGTACTTTGCATCACTTGATTATTGGCCTTTATCACTGCAAACACTCTAGCACCTTCTGTTACTTGTGTTATTGCAAGTTATGAGAAGGATTATTACGTTGTAGATACAATATATAAATATATATTTTTGTATGTTCTCACAAGGAGGGAAAAGAGAAACACTCGCAAGTCTGCAGGTCATGCAGGGACCTGACCTGATATTGTTGTTTGAAATTAACCACATGATGGTGCCTTAGTCTAAGTAGGATCCAAAATAGTTAGCAAAATTTTCATCTGAATCACAGAATACAAAGTTTAATCCTATCTAGATCAAATGTTAGTCTTTTGCCTGTATAATACTTAGGGCACACCAAGATGTGACAGTTCTTAAAGTTGCTCAAGGTCATGTTGCCATTTTAGAGAATGTAATTTTTATTGGTCTGCTAGCCGCCCTGATTTCAAATGGTTTACTTCAAATACTGGAAAACTACATGCTTTAACAAACATCTTTAATTGTGTAGTGTTTGTAATCTGTTTTTTCACAATTTAGTATTACTAGATTTTTTTTATATACAGTTTTTAATTAAATGATAGCCCTCTGCCCCTTTGCTGAAGTAGCTTGGGATTGAGACATTACTGCCATTGTGAACATATTCAATTAATTTTTTATATTTTACACTTTTAATTTACAGCTCAGTGTGTCATACAGTTGAACATATTTAGTTTAAATAATCTTATTAGTTAGACTTACTGTATTTCCTAATAAATAGATACTTATTTTATTTATTTTTTTATTTTATTGATTTTATTAAAATACACACAACATTCCATACAAATAAATAAAGTTTAACAAAAATAGGATCGAAAAACTAATCAACCCCCAATTAATTACTTTAATAGGACTTAGACCTGTTATGGAAACTTCTATTTGCAACCCACTTAAATTGATACTCCCATTGCCAGATCAGACTTTAATTCACGGTTAAAGTTTCAATAAGCTGGTTACAGTTTTCTTGTGAAAATGATTTTGAACCCCTTGCAAAAGTTTTTTTTCAGTTTTTCTAAGATCATCTCAATTGCTCACAGATACTGTATACAGTATGTTCTGGCCAACACTAGAAAGCACTAAAAAGAATGCAGCCTATTATCAATTGCAACCTTTTTTTTTTTTTTTTAATAATACCGGTAGAAAATCATGTACAAACTTACATTTTTTGTTCTTCATTTTGTGCCTATTTATGGTAACTTCTGATTGCCTAAAAGTTAATTATATTTTGCTGAGATACAGCAAGGTAAACACTTGTCAGCTTAGTTTCAGAAACAGATACATCGTTATTGCTTGGAAATAAGGCTAATTCCATATCCATCACTTTTTTATGTATTTTCATTTTATATTGGGCTTTTCCTAATTCTTTTTTCAATTTCCACATTGAGGTCTACAGTATACTAAGAATGAACTAAATAGTTTATCAAGGTCATTTTAGAAAAGCATGTTAGTTTTTCTATATTTTTAAACTGGAGAAAGCAGTTTTTCTCATGAGAAATGTTAACATTTTAAAATTCCTTTAAATAACATTTAGATTTAGCCAGATTCTTTAAATAAAGTAATGCTTTTCCGTATTATTGTACTATTTGTTAGAATACCTCCTATTAAATAAACTCACTAAAGCATTTTAATTGACAGTATAATTGAAATAATACCATTCCTATGCATTAATATATATAAATAATAACCAAAATTGATGTTAATCTTTATAAATTGCAAAATATGCAAAAGAGTATTCAGATCCTTTAGAGGTTTTCAAATGTCTGTCTTCTCTTTCTTCCTTGCTCGTATGCTCAAAACAAAATTTATTTGTCAGCACTTACTTAAAGTGTGACACTTTTGAAATAATTGGTAAACATCTCATCAACTTTTAATCTGTGCTTTGGACTGTGCAACTATTGAAAAAAGAGTATAAAGGGCCTGCTGCTTTGATTTTTAAATTCAGCAACAGAATTTCTTTATCGTTAGTGTAAACTTCATAAGGTATTGTCATTTGATGGAAATTTTACCTTTTTAAATTTTGAGATCATGAATGATAAAAATAATGGTATTTAAAATTATTGAATAACAATACTGTATGTATTGTAAAAATCTTGTGGAATCTTAGAAATCAACCAGACGTTAAAAACTTTTATTTACTAAAGAATATAGATTTTAATGTGGCAGCTTTGTAATTAATAAAATACAAATATATCTGATTCAGATCATCCATCTTCAAGATCACAAAGGATATAATATAAGCTAGATATTTTACAGATTATAAATAAACATCTGGTGCATATGTTTTTCTGACCCCAAAGTCTCTACAGAGGCTTTTACCATTCAAGAAAATTCATAGCTAGGTTATTTAAAACTTCTCAGATTAGCTTTGACACTTCAGAGGTTTTAATACAGTGTGTGTATTTGACAAATGCTTAAATGTGCATTCATGATTAGCATTTGAAACATAGCACAAGATATTTCTGGATTATTTTGTAAACGTGCTTTTCATAGCCTTTTTTTGTTGATCCTTCAGACAGTGTAAATAATAATGATTGCCAAATGTTTTCTTTAAGATTCTGAGTAAAGTTGTCGCTCCCATGTAAAATAGTAAGGTTGAATTCTAATTGCGTGTTTTTTTCTTATTTTTTTATCTGCAAATTTGTAAAGAGCAAAATGTTTGATAATTTCCAGCCATTATTAGAGTGCTACAGTAATAATGGGATTCCTCCTGAACATCACCTGCACCCTTGATTCTCTTTGTTAAACTAATGGGTGAAGGGTGGGGGTGGGTTGAATTTACTGTCTTTATTAAAGTGTTGTCCAGTTAAAAGTTCCAGCATTTTGCAGTATTACTTTGACCAATGGTAGATAATTGTGTTAATAAACATTAGAAGTGCTCACTGCTTATCTTGACTCAAAGATTTCTGTCCATATTCAGTATAATTTTTTATAAACAATAAATAATTCTATTTATTTATGACCTTATTTTATTCAAAAGCAAAAGGAGAAGTAACTGCAAGGATTTTGGTTCTTAATTGCATGCCAGCTTTGATTGATAGCGCTTGAAGGATCTGTTACCAGCACAGAACCTAACAAAGAGTGTGCACGTTTTCAATTTCTAGTTTAAGAATATTTTAACAGCTACTATTAATAGACCCTGAATACAGAATTAGGGACAGAATATTTTGAAGTACTTTTTTTTAATTCAGGCTGATAGTTTAATACTTAAAATCCTTTGCAAAAATAATGCTTTAAGTATTTAAACTAAAATCTTGATTTTTGTTTCTTGGTTAATTCAAAAGAAATTTACATTAAATGATATATAAACTAAAACTGAATTTTATATAAAAAGTAGATTAATATGCAATATATATACTTGATCACAATGTGTTATATGCATTTACAACATTTTTCTCAAAAGAAAAAAAATACTTATTTAGAATTTACTTACTCAGGCATGCTCATTTGTGTGAAAGATGTGCAGTCTTAAAAATAATAAGCTCTTGAGTTATGCTCAAGGGTTACTTACTTAACTATTTTAATACATAAAGTCATTATAACATTTAACCAGGAGCTTTCTTAATACCCAAGAATGCTGCTTTCTTAAAGTTTATTGTGTAATTTTCTATAAAATGGTAAATTTAGAATTTGGCTAAAGTCTGCTTAAATTTTCATCAGCTTTCCATGATGTTGACAATGTTCTAATGCCAACAATTTAATTTCCTCAAATATTTTTTAATTAAAAATGGTTTAAAAAAAAATCCTCTATGCAAGGACAGGTCTACCAAGTCAGTTTTTGCTACCCACTTTCAAATTCTAAACTTAACCTTTTTCTTTTTTTTTTATTTTAATGACTTCCAAATTGTAACACCTCTTTGAAAGTCATGCAGTTTTAATCTCATTACTTCCAGCATTATTTTTAAATGTAAAAAATAAACCTGTGGTACTTTTTGTACTACTCAAATAATTTGAGGAAACACTTTATTTTCAAGGATCATTGAAGTAGATAAATGTTTTAATTGTGGTATTTATTCATTTTATGCAATTGTGTAGGAAGAAGAGTCAACTTTTGTTATTAAAGTGTGTGCATATTTTCAAACATCAGAACAAATACAGACCACTCGCATACCAGAAGGTCTTTACCACCTAGGGAAAAGTTGATCAAAACAGAAAAAGAAAAGTTCATATTTTAGCGTTGTCCAGCTTTGGTTTTATGAAAAAAAGAAATCATCATCAGACTGCCAAATATCACAATTTTTCCAATATTTTCTGGCATTTGTACTCACACTAGGTATCTCAAATAAAATCGAGATTGGCAGGGGTTAATGCCATTGTCTGCATAAATCTCATAACAATATATTCCTTTATAGCAGATATGAAGGAAAAATAAGCAGTTCTTTAATTAGGCAACTATTGTAATTCAGGGAGTGACGTAAAACACATTCTTTTCTTGCTGTGGAGTTAGGCGCTATCTAGTATCAAGCTTCAAAGAAAACTGAGTATTAAAAATACTTTATTTCTTTTGATATGTAGGGTACATTTAATAAATGATAAAAAGAACTAGGAAATTATGCTTTAACATCTGTACTATTCATGCCATTTTAGGTTTACCTTCACTTCTGTCACAAATTGTATCTGCATAAAAAAAATATATCACCGTCATTTTTGTTTACTTTTGTTGTGATTATAGAAGTTGTTTCCAGTCAAGTGGAAGGTTTGTCTGAGTCATCTTCAGTTGTGGAGCATCATAGTCTAAGTGGAGCTGAACCTAAGGAACCTCTTGAATCAGTCCAGAGAGGTAGATTCCAGGTAATTGTTTCAGTTCAGTTATCTGGGTAATCACAGTTTGCGGTCATGTTCACTAGCGTTAAACACTTGTATAATTCTGGTATCAAGTGTTATATTTAATGTTCATTTTTTTTTTGCAGTTATTGTATTTTCAGCATTGATGTCAGAATAACAGTTATAGCATGAAATGAGTAAAATCTTTAACTCCTTACATTTTAATTTTAGGTCATTCCTGTGTTGACTGAAATGGAGTTAGTTTCCAAGCCTGTTCAATCTGGAACCATGCAGAGTGCAGATTGTTCAAGTAGTATGACAGAATGTATTCAAGGATCATCACTATTTACAACAGATGAACAGTTTCAAACAGAGAAAATAATTGGACGCTTCTCAGTCACCCAGACCCAGACTGAAAGTCAGAGCCATTTGGAAACTGCTTCTTTACCTTCCACTCATACATGTGAAATGAACAGCTCTTCCTTTACTCCAGAACAAGACTCTCAGAGTACCTTAACATCAGCAAGTTGCAGTACTCAGTCAGAAAGTTGGAATCAAGATGGAAATTTCACAATAGAAGCACATGCTGTAAATGCAGATTCCCCTAAACAATCCATGACTGATGGAGATGATTCCTCTGTGCCAGTAGGACCCAGTGGGGATGCTAACTGTAGAGCTGGTCCACCACAGCAAGAGGAAGGTACCCATAGGCTTCAAAAGCAAAACTCTGCTCATTTGTATTCTCCTTCCTCACCAATGAGTAGTGATGATGAATCTGAAGTAGAAGATGAAGATCTGCGAAGAGAACTGCTGAGGCTTAGGGAGAAGTAAGTTGCTTTGTTGTACTTTTTTCTTTGAATGACAGTGGATAGTAATAAAGGCGTCATTTGTTTATTTTCATCATATTATTGACCAATCTTGTCATTGATTGATCACATTTCTTTCACAACACTACCAGTGGAAAATGTAAGGCATTGTCACATACATTATGTAGAACATTGCCTGAAAATGTAGTGGTAGGTAAGCGTTCCACTAATTTATTAGTGTGCCTTAGTTATCAAATCACTAAATCTCTTACTGAATTGCAATGCAGCTGAATGACAGCTAAAGTCGTTTTGTGGGTATTAGAACTACATTGCACTTAAAATTATGGCTACTGTTAAATATAAATGAGGCTCCTTTCAGACACAGAGTGTAGTTAATGACGTTATTTGCATATAGTGTAAAGTAACTTTCCAGTGATCAGGAATGTGTCATTTATATAAGTCGCATTTTCTTTGTGCATGCAGAGATGACGCGGTCAGTGACTGGTTCCACTAACTGAAAACTTACAGGGCCTTTCATATTTATATCTTTCCACTCAGTGAATATGTTTGCTAAGGTAATTCAATTTTTATCAGACCAAAGCAAACATTTTTACTTCACACGCAATTTGTGTATGTTTTGACCACTGCAATTTAATTTCAACTTGTAATTGCCTGAATTAGGAATATTATTAATTTAGCTTCAAGTATTTTGCTATTGTTGAACTTATAAATTCTTCAATTAAATAATGATTATTTACAGTAACAGTAAATTCTGAACCTGTTAGATGGTGTTAGAGAGGCCATCGGTGTGTGTGTGGGGGGGAGGGGGGTGCTTACCCTGTGATCTGTGTGGATCCCAATGCCTCAGTGTGGTAATGGGGACACTGTGCTGTAAAAACTAGAACTGTCCCTTCAGATGAGACATAAAACCAATGTCCTGACCCTCAGTGGCCATTAAAGATCCCTTTGCATCATTCAAAAAGAGTTGGGTGTTTCCAGGTGTCCTGGCTAAATTGCACACCTTGGCCTGACCATTCTGACCCTGCAATCATCCCCTGGCCCTTATTGGCTGATTATCTAAAGGACATGCAATAAGACCATTTTTCCTTGACCTTATTAATAAAGTATAACAAATCAAATCTCTCTCACCCTTTCACCACCTAGTAGCTAATGTGTGGTTAATGCATTGGCGGCATATTGGCTGTGGTTGCATCGTCAAAATTAATGCTACATATTGATGATGGTTGAAGTGGTTCTCCACTCTTTATATGAACCGCTTTGAGTAGGTCGAAAAGTACTATATAAATGTAGTTGTTGTATTATTATTAATTCTTTAGCTATGGAGCGGATAGAACAATAATAACACACCTGCTTTGTCCAATTTAGAGTTGTGAAGACTGGAGCCTATTGTGGCAACACTTGGGCGCAAGGAAGGAAAACAGCCTTGGATAAAGTGCTGATTCATCAAAAATCCCGCTCATGCTTACACCCAAGTTTGAAGCCATAAATTGACCTACGCCAGTTTAAAATTTAGCCATCAAGTAGCAAAACTCTTGAAGTCTCAAGAAGCACTAGACCATAAATCAGCTTCAGCTAGATTCAAAATATTTTTGATTTCATAGAAGTGCATTTTCAGTCGCCACCTCAGTTATTATTTAAATTGAATTTATTTAGAATTTTCTATTTAAATTTTCATGGAAGATGATATTGTACTAGGGCTGTTGAAAAACAAAACATTCAAAAAATGCTTGGTACAATGACTGTCCTTGTGTTTTTTCATATTTGCCAGTCTCCTTGTAATTCAAACATTATTGAAAAAAGCAATATGGCTAAGATCAATGCAACCAATAAATGCTTACATAAACACAAAGACATCTAGACTGTAAGGGGAACAAAATTGAAAACAATAACTAGTAGTGTGTCAGTTACACAACCGCTATTCCAGTGATATTTTCATAACGAAAATGAGAACTAGAACTAAAAATATTGTTTTTCATTTTACAAGAACGAGAACTGAAATTAAGGCTATCGGAGAAACTATAACTAAAGAAAAATAATAATTAGCAATATGGGAGCGAAGTAAAACGGAACGAAAATTGAGTTAAAATGAGGGATAAAAAACAGCAATAGCATTTTCATTCCATCCGGTGCAGTAGTGCAGTGGGTTTGTTTGTAGGTCGCCTTTAGAGCGTTTAGTTTCGTTGCACTGTCCACTATGCAGTCATCTTGTAACTTAGGCTTACTAGAGTCATGTGGTGCAAGTTCCGTAAAGGACCGTTGTTTGTTTCTTGAGCACATTTGACTCTTCGGGTTGAAGCAGTAAGCACTTGTGGTTGACGATTGCAAGTTTTGCACAGATGTTTGCAGGTGGAAAGTGAGAAAGTAACGTGTGGAAATGCTTTAATTAAAGCACAGATGATAATAAAAGTAAATGTAGCGTGCAAGAAAAAGACTCAGTTTCAGTACAGAATCAGCTGGATCAGTACTAAGCGGATGTTCAGCACTTCTCTGACATTATGACTACACTTCATACAGGGACGTGCAGTCTCACCTGTCATTATGAAAAGTAAAAAAACTAGTAATGATAACATAAAATAAATTTGTCCACTGGTCTGTGCTATAAATTTGTTTTCTGTGTGATTCCAATAATTTTGCTCATTTTTATAGTCAAAATTGCTGATTTGTGCATTTCCTGATCAAATATAGAGGAGAAACGCGAGGTGCGGCAGCAAAGAAACGAGCCAACCTCGGTCTCCGCTGTCCCTCCCACACCAGGTTGGTGCATGCCTGTTTGTGTATCTGTGTATGTCGCCAAGATAATGTTTGCACATGCGCCTTCTCTTGCCAGACGGAGGAATGGGGGTGCACGGCGCGGAGTGTGGAACAGGAGGAGAGAAGAAGGACGTCCATTAAGCTCCCTCCGTCATGCTAGTCTGCTGAATTCTCGTTCAGTATGTACTGCCTGCTCATGTGCCCACCTCCAACTCGTCACTTGAGTCGTTGGCTGCTTTTCTAAATATAATCCACCAAGACACCCGATCACGGTAGTAGCGAGGTGGGAGGGGGGTGTGCACAAAGGGTAGGGACGCAACCAGTGGGAGCGTATGAGTCGCACTTAGTGGGAATTCCACGGTTTGCAGCCCGAATGGGGTTCAACGGCTCACCCACGCCTCTCTGCGCCGGGTAGACACACGCTCAATCTCATGCATAATTATTTATTGAATGCTAAAAACACATCTGGAAAGACACGGTTGTCTAAAACGGGTTGGTGTCAGAATACAAGATGATAGATAGATAGATACTTTATTAATCCCAAGGGGAAATTCACAACTCACAAACAAACTCACAACAGTAAGTGAATGAAAAGATGGAACTCTGGAGAGAGCAAAATACAACACAATAGTGAACCCGCAGCATAACAAACGCCGCATAATTATTTATTGATGGTTGAACACTTCTGGAAAGACACAGTTGTCTAAAAAGGGAGGGTTTGAGGATACAACAGAAAGTGAATGAAAAGATGGAACTCTGGAGAGAGCAACATATAATTGTCCGTGAGTGAAGAAGATGCATGTTTGTCGCGGATGCGAATTGATGTATGTAGCGTGTAAAACAGTTTGCTGTGGTGCACGCAGTCGTGCGTCGTAACTGAAAACTCGGTTTTTAAAGACTGCTTACTTCATTGTGTTTTAACCTCAGTTGTAAAGGATTGTTTTAAGGATCCCATGGGATACCCCTCGCAAACTGTTTTACACGCTGCATATGGTGACTCACCTTCGCGAGAAACATGCCTCTATGAACAGTCAAGGTGGCTCGGAGGTACATGAGGCCTTTACGACAGACGAATATACAGTGGGATGCAAAAGTTTGGGTAACCTTGTTAATAGTCATTATTTTCCTGTATAAATCGTTGGTTGTTACGATAAAAAATGTCAGTTAATTATATCATATAGGAGACACACACATTGATATTTGAGAAGTGAAATGAAGTTTATTGGATTTACAGAAAGTGTGCAATAATTGTTCAAACAAAATCAGGCAGGTGCATAAATTTGGGCGAACTGTTTTACACGCTACATACAGCAATTCGCATCCGCAATGAATTGGAAAATCATAGATATCTGATGTACTGCAGCATGGTGCTTTCTGATGTTATCTATTAAGCCATTGGAAGTTTTGTTATGTGTAGTAAAATAATGCTCATGCCAATGGCTTTTAGCTTAATGATAAATCTTTCTTTGAGGATCATTGATTTTAAACATTTCAATAATTTGACAAAGTGGAGATCCTCTTCCCATCTTTCCTCCTCAAAAACTGTGCCTTTTGTGGATACTGCTTTTTTATCAGATCATGATTGCAATCACCCATTCACATCACCTTACCAGACAAAACATGAAATAATCTTGGGTTCATACTGTTTGCAATGAAAAAAGTCAAAGTAAATTTAAAAGTCACTAAGTTTTTGTATTTTCCATACTATCCCAGTTTTTTCTGATTTAGGGTTGTATAAAAATAGATGTGTGTGTGTGTGTATATATATATATATATATATATATACACACACACAGTGGAACTTCGGTTTGCTAGTAACTTGGTTTACGAGTGTTTTGCAAGACAAGCTAAATTTTTTAATAAATTTTGACTTGATGAACGAGCGATGTCTTGCAATACGAGTAGTATGGATACACTTTGTCTGCTGAGCATCATGTGATCACAACTGAGCAGATTGTTCTTCTCTCTAGCGCGAGCATCTCTCTCTCTCTCTCTCTCTCTTTCTCCTCTTGAGGGCAATCATCTCCTATTCTCCGTCTGAGTCTGCGTGCCTTACTCATATAGTCAACAGCTGTATGAGCGTATACTGTTTACTACAGCATTGTGACTGTGTTTGTGTGTGTGTGTGCGCGCACACGTTTGTGCTGTGAAGTGCTAGTCCCTGTCTTACGCCCCAAAACACGAAGCTGAGTCTCAGTACTTTAACAACACCAGCTTTATTCAGCTTGAAACAGCAACAGCGCGGTTATTTATTGTAGCGGGATCTTTATAATGTTCCTTGTATCACCCATCGACGGCAGGCGCTTACAGCATGTCTGCAATCTTTTTTGATACGCTTATACGGCGAACTGCTACATTGCTGGGAAACTACGATTGCTTTGGGACACTCTTCCAGTGTCGTTCCGTTGGGTGGAATCCCACAAGAGTTTAGAAACTCACTCACACCAGCCATGATTCTTTTTAAAGGTAAAGTGCAGGTTAATTTGTTTTATGTATTTTTACTTTATATTTTATATTAATCATTTTTATATGAATAGTTTGGGGTTGTGGAACGAATCATCTGAGTTTTCATTATTTCTTATGGGGGAAATTCACTTTAATATGCTAGTGCTTTGGACTGCGAGCACATTTCCGGAACGAATTGTGCTTGCAAAACGAGGTTCCACTATGTGTGTGTGTGTGTATATATATACAGTATATATATATATATATATATATATATATATATATATAGAGAGATATATATATATATATATATATATATATTTTATATATATATATATATATATATATATATATATATATATATATAATAAAAAGAAATCCTGAAATGCAAAAGCAAGGCGACGATACGTGATTTTCTCAGAAGTTCTCGAAAGACATTTAAAAAACGTGCGAGACAACAGACACTTGCCACCGAGCATCTCACGGGGACCGTAAACATGAGACTTGGTGCCAAAAGACTGTCCCAGGGCCGTCTCACGAGGACATGGAACATGAGATTCTTGTAAGACACGCCCTACTTACAAAAGATACCATATAAGAGCACACCCATCAAAAAATAGTCAGTCGTGTAAAAGCACGTAATGCACACACATGCTCTCAACACATATAAAGCATATAAGAACAATATGGAGATAGACACCCAAAGGCGTTGGAGAGACAAAAAGACAGATAAGAGATTATGAAACCAGTAAAATTCTAAAGTATTGCACCGTCCCAGCCAGGTTGCGGCCTTTTTGGTTTTAAGTAACCTTTGGTCCGATTGACGGATGGCGGAGTACAGCACGGAAGACTGATAGCGGGGTATTGATTGATGTGGTAAGGGAGGGGCGAGACAGGGGGATGAAGGATTGGAGAGGGTGCTAGAAAGTTGTGTTTGGGGTTACAAAGTCAGCGAATGTTCAAGTAAAACTTTTGTGACACTTTATCATGTCAGTGGCTACAGTATCAAAGAAAAGATAGAAAAGATTGCATTACCGCAAAACAAAAGGTGATTAACCATCAGAACCAGGTGTAATTGAAAAAAGAGCAGGACAAATCGAGGTCAGAAATAAAAGGCAAAGAGTAGAGTCTTTTTGCATTTGCATCATTCTTGTGCAAAAAACATGGATTTACACAATAATAGACCATACGCTATGAGAATCTGTGGTCCCGCAACATTTAAAGCAACGACAAGTTGAATTTCAAAGAATACACAATTCGATCAGGTGTATATTTATGATCACGGAGAAGCGATGCAAATTTTAACAGGCAAAAAGAAAGGTATATATTCCGCGATTAACATTACACACCAAAAGAGATCGTGATATGCCATTCGTATTAAAATGTTTACAGTTTACTGTGAGAATAGCTTTTGCTATGACAATCAATACATCACAGGGACAAACATTAGAACATTGTCACAATGTGTCTCCAAAAAATATTGTTTTTAATGATGCTCTAAAGCATATATATATATATATATATATATATATATATATATATATATATATATATATATATATATATATATATATATATACATACATGCACACACTAGGGGGCCCACTCCTGCGTTTGGTTATTAGGATATACAATTTTTTTTTTTTTTTTGGAATTATTTCAATTTCATTATTTGCACTTTTACTTTAAAGCATATATATAGTATGTATATATATTTATGTATATGTGTGTGTGTGCATATATACTGTATATATCTGTATATATATGTATATGTGTGTGTGTGTGTGTGTGTGTGTGTATGTATATATATATATATATATATATATATACTGTATATATATATATATATATATATATATATATATATACTGTATATATATATATATATATACACTGTATATATACACAGGTAAAATTCCTTTACAACGAAATTTTCAGTACAACGAATTATTTTATGGTTCCGACAGTTTCCCCATTTGACACGAGTCTATAGAAATCTCGTTACTAAGAAATACATTCAGCAGATACTTTCATTACAACCAAGTGCCCAAAAGACCTTGAAATGGCTGAATGAATCATCCACAGAGCAGCTAGTTCTGTGGCCGCAGCTCAGTTGTGCACAACGATCCCCGAACAGAAACATTGTAATTTTTTTTCTTTCTTCAAACTTTCCTCGTACTGGTTTTTTTTTTTTTTTGCCTTTTTTTCCTGCAGTTTTCAGTGATACCTTTTGCTTAGTGCTCGTCAACATTTGAAAAACATCCATTTGAATTCAACTCATTGTCACCCTCCTATAGAAATGACAGACACGAAAAAACAATAACGGTTCATATTAGAAAAATAACTACATTTTACAGCTCTCGATTACGGCAAAAAGAAAACACATTGTCAGTGAATTCAGAATTTCGCCATCGACGCTGTCAACTTCCTTGAAAGACCAAGCAAAAAAAGAAGAAAAATCTCGGGTTGCAAACATATGTGAATTGCTGCATTTGAAGATATCGAAAAAGCAGTTTTTATGTGGTTCAGTGATGCTTGTTCAAGAAACGTTCCTATTAATGCGGCACTCATTCAAGAAAATGTGAGGTTTGTAAACTCTCTTGGGACCTCCCCCAACTAGACAGCACGCCGAAGAGCGTCCCGAAGTCCAATCTACTCATCTGTGAAACACTGTTTATCTGTTGCCAGGTCTGCGTCTCTCCAGCAAAGCAAACAGAATAGATCTCAATGGGTGCTGCATGGTACATTGTTAAATGCAGGCAACAGGATTACTTGATCACGTTTCTGGCCACGACCCTGCCTGACTGCTGTGTCTGTGTATAGCAGAGTGGCAGATCACACTACAATAAATAAGTGTGCCATTCCTGTTTCAAGCTGAATAAAGCTGGTTTTGCTAAAGTACTGAGACTCAGCCTCGTGTTTTGGGGTGCAAGACAGGGATTAATAGCGCAACCCCGATCTTTTATGATTTGCTTCTGTGTCGCTTCACAGCAGCGCTATGAGCCTGTTTTTGCCCTGCCCCGGCAACAAACAAACAATCTTCCACCGATGCTGCAGTTGCTCTTCTGGGCGCGCAGTGCATCGTTCCCGTTGGGTCTGGAGTGAGGGGGTCGGTCTCAAAAGAGTTCAGAAACCTCACAATATGAAGAAGAAAAGGATGATTCAGCTCCTGATTGATAACTGTGTTGTCCACAACATGCTTCCGCATTTAGATAATGTTCGCATTGAATTCCTCCCACCTAATTGCACATTGGATCTGGGCATCATTCGCACCCTGAAAGTGTATTATCGCAAGGAAATGCTGAGAAAAATTCTCATCATCATAACTTGTAAGCAGGAGGAGATTAAAATTAACGCGAAAGAAGCTATTCAAATGATTGCAAATGCCTGGGCGCAAGTTAAAGAAAGCACTATAGTAACAAATACAGAGTCTCATTACAACTAAATTTTCGTTACAACAAAATATTTTTTAGGTCCCTGGGAGTTCGTTGTAATGACCTGTATATATATATACCTGTATATATATATATATATATATATATATATATATATATATATATAATTTTTTAGAACACCTCTTTTTAAAACTAAACAAACATTAAACTATGACAACCACAGTTACTGTTAACTGTTCCTAATATACAGAGAGTAAAAGTAAAGGTAAACTTGTAAGCATAAAAAGAATAAATGAAGTCACAAATAAATGAAGTCACAGTGAAGATTACAGTCAATATAATGGTCATGAGTTCCACATGGGTCATGTATAAGTGTGCCTATGTGTGGTTGATGTGAATGTTCAGTTCAATCAGTGGTGGTTCCTGTTATTGGAAGGGGCAGTGATCGGCTGTGCATTTAATAGACTGATTTCTTTGGGGTAAAAGCTGTTCTTCAGCCTGGTAGTGCAGGCATGCAGGACTATGAAGCACCTGCCAGAAGGCAGAGGAATAAAAATGCAATGGCCGGGCGGGTTGGATCTTTACAAATGTTATTTTCTTTTCTGTTGCAGCAGGCAGTGAAGATATCTTCCATTGTTGGAAGCTGAGCGCTAATAATTCTCTGGGCCGTTTTAATGATATGCTGGAGGGTCTTCCTGTTCTCAGAGGTGTAACCAGAGAATCACTCTGTAATGCAGTACGTGATGACAGACTCTATGGTGCACCTGTAGAAGTTACCCAGCACCTGTTGTGGGAGTTGTGCTTTCTTTCAGGCTCCATGACAGGTCTTGGCAGATGTGGATTCCGAAGAATTTGAAACGCTGGACTGTCTCCACCCTCTCGCATTTAATGCTTATGGGATGGTGACCACTGTAGTTCAGTCTCCTGAAGTCCAGAATCAGTTCCTTTGTTTTCTTGGAATTGATTGCAAGGCTGTTTTTCTGCCTCCAAAACTTCAGATTTTCTACCACTTCTCTATATGCTGTTTCATCATTATTGGAGATCAGACCTATCACTGTTGTGTCATCTGCAAACTTTGTTATTATGTTAATATCATGGGTATGTTTGCAGTCATTTGTGAAGAAGAGAGTAAATAAAAGGGCTCAGTACAAATCCCTGCGGTACCTCCGTGTTCAGTATTACTAATGAAGAGAAGTGCTTACCCATGCACACAGTTTGTGGTCTGTTAAGTGAGAAAATCTAAAATCCAGTTACATAGGTGTGAGTTGAGACCCACGTTGTTTAGTTTGACAGCCATTTTGTTAGCGGGGTTGTGTTAAAGGCAGAGCTGTGGTCGATGAACAGCATCCACACATGTCCCTCTGCTCCAGATGTGATAAGGAAATTTGAAGGGCAACTGAGACAGTGTACTCAATTGACCTCTTTGCCCTGTAAGTGAACTGGTATTGGTCCAAAGAGGCGGGGATGCTGCTCTTAATGTGTCTGAGGACAAGTCATTTAAAGCACTTCATAACAAAAGGTGTCAGGGCCATATGGCAATAATCACTCAGGGACCTCAGAAATAGGGAAAATTAAGATCCAACCTGTGAACACTGCAATCAAGTTCCAACCACACTGGGTCACATATTTTGGGCCTGCTCCAAATTAACATCATTCTGGACCATAATGTTTAAATGCCTATCATACAGCCTTGGTGTCACAATCCCTCCTAATCCACTAACGGCCATGTTTGGTGTTCTCCCAGATGGACTTAAATTGGAGAAGGGCAAACAAACTGTAATTGCCTTTACTACACTATTGGCAGGTAGACTTATCTTGCTCAACTAGAAGAATTCTAACTCTCCTCTTTTAAGTCAGTGTGTAACTGATGTTATATACTATTTGAAATTTGAAAAAAATCTAATTCTCACTTACAGGATCTATGCAGATCTTTTTCAAAACCTGACAGGATCTAATCAATAACATTTTAGAATAAGCTTTTAAAGCACTGAGGAGGCAGATTCTTTCCCCTTTTCTTTTTCTTCTCCATTTATCATTATTCACTTATTAATTCATCTATCTACTTATTTTTACTAGCTTTAAGTTTTACTCTGCCGGCCATGCTCTCTTTCTCAGGGGTGGGGGGTTGATTTGTTTTTCGATCCTATTTTTGTAAAAATTGATCTATTTGTATTGACTGTTGTGTAATTTCAATAAAATTAAAAAAAAAAAAAAGAAATAGGGAAAATTGTAGAAGACTTGAGGCAAGTGGGGGCAGTGGCCTGTTCTAAAGAGATATTAAACAAGCTGGTGAACACTGCTTTCACCTTTCTTTCATAATCCTTCAGGACTCACCCAGAAACCCCATCAGGGCCAGCTTCTTATTATGGTCAATGTGGCTGATAGAGCCCGTCTCACCTCATGTGCATAATGGGTCCTCTATCTGGGTTAGTTTGGTGATAAGCTGGTTGCTGTTCTTGTCAAACCATACAAAGAGGTGATGGGGGTCATCAGGAAGAAATGAGTTTCCAATGTTGGTTGAGGAGGTGTTACCCTTGTAGTCTGTGATGGACCTAATTCCCTGCCACATGCGTCTGGAGTCAGAGCTGTTAAAATGCTCCTCTATTTTTGCTTTGTAGCAGGGTTTCGCTGCCTTAATGCCTTTCCTCAAATTGGACCTAGCTGATTTGTAGGTTTCTGGTCATACGGAAAGCATTGTCACATGTCTTCAATAGGTCTTGGACATTCCTTTTCATCCTGAGTTTCCTATTAGGGAAAATATGGATCCTCTTAGTAATAGTGACATTATCCATACAGAAGTTAATCTATACTAATAAAAGGCAAAGCCCTCACTGTCTGACTCACTAACTCACTCATCACTAATTCTCCAACTTCCCGTGTAGGTAGAAGGCAGAAATTTGGCAGGCTCATTCCTTACAGCTTACTTACAAAAGGTAAGCAGGTTTCATTTCAAAATTCTACGTGTAATGGTCATAACTGACCCCTACTTACATACATATATACGGCCATAGCCTGCATCTCGGTCGCTGTGTCGCTGCGTCCCCCATCACCATGCCTCCCACATAGTTGGCTGCCTGCCTATATTGCGTCCCCCATACCCACGCCTCCCACGTAATTGAGTGCCTGCCCATATAAGGCCGTCCGTCAGCAGCAATCCAATAGACACGCTGCCACTATGAGGCGTTTGTCATGCCTAAGACGAATACGATATTTGTGAGATACAAGTTTAGTGAGAAGATGCAAGGTACGAACGAGACTTTTGATCACTTTGTAACAGAGTTAAAATTGCTGGTGAAGGACTGTGCTCATGCAAATGAAGATGAGATGGTCAAGGATAGAATAGTGTTTGGCACAAACTCAGCAAAAGTGCGAGAGAAACTCTTAAGTGCCGGGTCTGAGCTAACATTAAATAAAGCTGTGGACATCGCAAGATAGCACAAGCACAGCTGAGAACCTTCGATGCATGTACCTTGTGCGGCTCACGTGAACTGGCTGTGATCGCTGTACGCAGAACAGACAACAAGCAAGAGCTCCAAAGAGCGCTGAACAAAAAAACACATTACACAATTGAGAAGGCAGCAAAAGAATATGAAGCAAGTGATGCATATAAGCATATTCATAAGTGTAGCTACTCTGGAAACAAAGCACACGGTGGAAAAAGTCAATGTCCAGCTAAAGGAAGACAGTGTAAAAAATGTGGTAAATTGAACCACTTCGCTAAAGTTTGCAGGACTGGGAAAGGTAAACCCGTGCATGCAGTGTGTGATGTCTCAGATAAAGAGGAAGACGAGCTGTTTATTGATGCAGTAAGAAAGGAACAAGCCTTTGTAGACATATCAATAGGAAAGCAAGGTGTAAAGCTTAAGTTTAAATTAAGTTCATAGACACGCTGCTGCTAAATACTCGCAGGCAAATCCACAACTTAATACCGGGAATGCCTGTTAAACATCTTAGATTCACGAGTACCGATCTGGGTAGTGAACACTTCAATGAATGAAATCTGTTATCTTTAAAACGGTTGACAAACACGGAATGTAACTTGAACACAACACATCCTCCAAATACGAACCTGATTGAAAGAAATAATGATAATCAAATCCTTGATGACAGCAACACTCATAACAGTCACAAAACAATTACATTGACAATCATGTTACGTTATTTTTAAATTGTTTCCTTTTCTTATTCATAACTTCTTTAACACACTACTTCTCATTTTGCTAGTGTAGGATAAAACAGAGGAGACATAAGTAGTTAAGTCCATGTGACTGCCCTTTGTAGCTGTCTGTTTGAACAGCTCCCAGTTGGTATCATCAAAGCAGTCTTATAATTCAGTTATGGCTCCTTCAGGCCAGATTCTGACTGTTTGCTTTGTCCTGGCGATAAGGGGTTTGTCAAGAGTCAAGAACAAAGAAATGTGTTCACAACGGCTGAGGTGGGGGGGAGGGTGATGCTGAATAAGCATTCACTATTTTGCAGTATATGTTGTGAACTGGACGCTGTATAGCGCCCGACCCAGCACAGATTGACACGAGGGCACGTGTATAAACACACAAGACTTTTATTTTTCCATACCTGGAGGTCACGTCTTCCCCGTAATCCCTCCAGCCAGAACACAGTCCCAAAAGTACTCATGGTAACAAAACACAACCCTTCTTCTGGCATCACCACTCCGCTCAGGCAACCACCTCCTTTTCCTCCCGATTCTGGCCCTGAGTGGTGGTTGCTGGTCCTTTTTATAGACCACCCAGAAGTGCTTCAGGTGCTTCACCTGTTCCTGATTGCACTTCTGGGTGGGGCTGTAGAATTGTCCAGGTTGACTCCGGGATACATGCAGCACCCCCTGGCGGCCACCCCAGACCCCAACAGGGCTGTGAAGATCCCCATCTTGCATGGAGCCTTGCGAGAAACTGTGGCACCATCGTCTGCCAGGGAGGCTGCCACCTAGCGTTCCGGACGAGGTACTGAGGAGCCTATGGATGCTCCCCCGGAACATATGTGGAAGGGGCATGCTGGCCAGCCATAGAACCCGGCCGCCACAATGTGATCCAGCGTATTATTCCCTCTTGTTGGGAAATCAACAAACTGATCAAATTTGGGGAGCACAGTTTTAAGGTTGGTATGATTAAAATCTCCCACTATGACAAACACGCCATCTGGATGAATATTTTGCAGACTGTGTTTAGCATCGTGCAGTTTAGTCAATGCTAGCTTGACTAGGAGGAATATAAACTGCAGTAAGAAACACAACTGTAAATTCTCTCAGCAGATAAAAAGGTCTTCACTTAAGCATTATGAATTCTAAGTCTGGAGAGCAATATTGTTTTAAAAATGGCAGTGGAGGTACACCAAGCATTATTTTACATGCCAGTGTATCTAGCACGGGGCGTTAGCTCCCTTGTTGGAATGAGTTCTTTTGTAATTGCAGCGTGTTACATAACCGAAATCTATATAGATATAATATTAAAAAGCGATAACCCTCCCTTAGTGATACGTCAGTAAGAAATAATGTAGCTTTCCTTAATGACGGCTTAATGCTGCATAACAGACGAAGGAAGCCAATGGCAAGAACCCAGCCATTTTCACCGCTGCTTTGGAAGGATTTTCAGGATCAGATGAAATTATCTCCTATACATCCGTCATTTTCAAAGGTGTGCAAGGCAATTTTCCAAGGCTTTATACTCTTTTTTTTTCATGTGTAGACCCCCACTTAGGTGAATAATACAATTCCAAACAAGGCAAAGAGGATACAATGTCATGCTGACTATAACAGATGAAAAATAATGCACGTTTCCCCAGCTGTTTTTAATCTGTCTTGTGCTTTACTTAGCAGTTCTAAATGATGAGCCCTTGTGCTAAATGTGAGTAGAAAGAAAAGTAGATTTATAAAATATATTTGCACAGAGGACATTGGCATATTAAACTTATGTTCTGTTTACAACCAGTAATGGCACACTACACAATAAGGTGAAGTTAATACACTTAACCTGAGCATTCATAATTTTCATACTCTTTCTCTATACGTTTAGCATTCGTTTGCTCAGAGGTGGTTGAGCTTGCTGCTTCCTGAGCCGCTCTTCTTTTCTCCACCCTCTTTCGATGACATCTTTTCGCGTTAAAACTAATTAAGTCAGTGTTTGTGTTGTAATTACTTAGTACGTTTTGCTTAATTTTTCACTTAAGTTGGCACTTAAGTCTTCAATCTGCCTCAAGAATGATTTAAGATATGAAGAGGTAGGTCTTTAATTTTCTTTGATTAAACTGTAGAAGTCTGTGGCGTAGATTAAACTGTTTCACTTTAATAAGTCATTTTAGTAAGTACACCTCATTGAAGGTTACTTTCCTGTGTAGGATTTGTTATCTGTACTCCATACAAGAAGATAAAATTTGAGTTTCAGAGATCAGTAGCAGCTGCGATAAATTGATATTGGTGTATCCCTACTAGCCATAAATAATCATATTTCAAACAGCATTGTCTGACTCTTATGTTGGTGTGGTTTTGGGTATTCATAACATTTATCAAAGAAATAATGTAGTAGGCTACAGGAAAATGACCATGTCTAAAGTACTTCCTTATATACTTGTCTGGAACAGTATCACATACAAAACGGAGCAAATTATATTGTTCTTGCTCTCTAAATTTTATCGTCTGGCTGCAGCAAAATATACTGTAATGCTTCTAGCTCTGACATTTATCTGCCACCAGACTGTCAATCATAAGTCATTTATAAAACTTCTAAGTATTTGAGTGCTTGAGATCTGAGACTGCCTTTCTTCAGCTTGAATGTCTTTTGAATTATCTACAGCAGGAAAGTATATATGCAAAAGAATTATTTTTTAAGTGTTAATATTTGAAGATTTAAGTATCAGTCTTGCCTTAATTATCAATGCATTAATAACTGCCTCATTGACTAAGCCTTCTCAACTACTACTACCAAGTAGAACAAAATTGTTATGTGTTGTTTTTTTTTTTGTTGCTAGTAACTAATTGCAGTATTCAAATTAAATATTTCCTGTGCAAATCTGAGACTTTTTTTGTATTCTAAAAGCTGTTCTAATGTAGTTTTGTTTTCTTATAGACACATTCAGGAAGTTGTAACACTTCAAGCACAACAGAGTCGAGAGCTGAATGAACTGTATGAGCAACTGCGTCAGCTGAAGGAACATAAGTACACACCGGTTCATCAGTGCTCCAATCAAAGCTTGTCACCTAGGCGACAAAGGTCAAGCAAGGGAAAACTGCGGAGCAGACCACAATCCTTCACTCAGACGGACAATGGCTTTATCAGCAATGGTAAGTAGTAGGAAATAACACATTTTTTATTCAAGTAAAAAAAGTACATGTAACAACACAAAGTTTAGTCAGAGGCACTCGCATAAACATATCAGTAAAGTCATTGGGCTTCAAAAAAAGGAAAAAAATCCATAAATTAAACAAACACAACCTCCTTCCACTGCCCAAAGCAGAGAGAAGCATATGACAAAAGAGCCAGAAAGGTGGCCTCTCGTATGTGTTAGACAGTGTCCTGGCAAACCTGTATCATTTATGAATTCTGACACATTTTATAAAATGCTTGATCTGAGAGTTTTAAGATAACATACAATTAAGACAAATTTAAAATAACATACACACTACTGGTCAAAAGTTTTAGAACACCTCAGATTTTTCAGTTTTCCAAATTCAGTCAGTTGAAATCCAATAAATGACCTAAAATGGTGAAAATGTAAGCAGTAAAGTACCAGAGGTTTAAATTTAAAGTTTAGCTTAGCAAAAAGTGGAACAAAAAGTAAATATCAAAGTATTCCTTATGGGCGTTGAGTCAGGTTTAAGAGACATTTCTGAAGCCTTCCAAGCTGTCGTATGCTTTGAGTGTTTTGGACTATTTTCATGGTTTCTAAGAAGTATAGGTGCATTTGCTGCTTCTTGGAGTAAGTGACACAGTTTCTTTTCTTTTTTTTTTTTTTTTTTTTTTTTTTACTTGATTAACTAATGTTCTTATAAAATAATGGTGATGGCAGCTTCTGCCATCCTCTCCTTTTGGAAAAGTGAAACCATTCTTTCTCTGAAATTGTCCTTTTCTAACCAAATCACATCTAACAGAATATGAGAGGAGACCAAAAAGCAGGATCAAGTGGTGGTGCATTTCCAAAGATTTTGTCTCACATGTTGAAAGATCAGGGTGAGTGCAAGGGCTGTTGAGACACAGAGGATGGTGCTTGAACATTTTTCAGTAGTGCACCTGAAAATACACTATTCAGATGCAATATAAAATTATTCTAGCCTGATTACATAAATATTGATAATATGTTTAACCTCCTGCAAGCTGCAGTACCTAGATAACTGGAATAATTAATATTCCATTGAATATTACACAACTAGTAAATGATATTAAACACAAGGTACTGTATCAGTAAGACACAATGTTCTGTATTGTGTAATTGGCATGTAAAAAAGGCATAATCTGAATTTTTATAATGTAGCCAGAGAGTTTTTTTTTTTTATTTTATAAAACTGAATAAGTGTCTTTCTATTGAAGCAAACCATGAGAATCAGACTTCTCAAACAGTAAATGTAGAAGGCCTGTGCTAGGCAAAATACAACTGACTTAACAAATATAACAGTGAGGCTGATCCTTTTTTTTTTTTCCTTCCTTCATGAGAAGCAATTATAATCGGTCCTAGCCCAGGTTTATCTCTCACATGTGATAAGTTGTCCCTTGTGGAGAATTTTGAATGATTATTTAAAATAGTTAAATAATATACAGTTCTGTTCTCTTTTCTGTGAGGCGAGATACTGATTCCTTTGTTGTGGACGCTTCTAGGGTGCAGAGAAATCTCTTGTATGGATTTCCTCACAAAATATTTTAATGGTTAGCAACTGTAAATACAGTAGATATTAATTCAGCATTGCTTTTCTGAGTGTGTGTGTTTTATACATTATTGTGGCACCTTCTCTCTGATAGGTAAACACATGCCACTAGCCATCAGATTAATTATCATAGGTTGGAAGTTGCCACCAACCTGCCAGCCCATAAAGAACATGTAAGCTACAAAATGTCACTCTATGAAAGTGAACATATCAAATACCTCCCATCTAAAGTAGAACATCAATTGTTCCAACCACCTACAAGTAACAAAAAACACCAGCAGGGGCCCTCCAGGATGCTTGGGGCCTAGGCAAATTCTTAGGTCACTTAAGCCACGGGCTGGCGATGAATGGATGAATGTTTGATTGCATGCTAAATGTGTACTCAATGTTCTCTCTCATCGAGTCTGTAATAAGGTATACGTTGTAAGTCCAGTTGCAGCAGGAATTATTGTAACAACCTGTGGTACAGCAGAGGAAGGACTTGCAAACAGACACATGCAGCTGTTTAGTGGTTCTTTATTGTCCCTTTAAAAAGGACCCTACTCAGCTCCCACATTTGGCCTTGGGAAAAACTGCTCTAGAAAATCACTGTCCTCTCAAGTCTTCATGTCATACCAGCCAGCTTCTTTTCTTTGCCATGTCTGACCTCTTCTGCAGTTCAGTCCACCTCCCTTTAAGCTGCTGCAGCACACATGGCTCCCATGTATTCACTGCAGAACCTCACCTTTTGGTTCTGTCATAGGTCAAGTCACCATAATATCTTGTGAAATAAAAATAAGCTTCTGTATACTGAATGTATATAAGTGATACTAAGTGACCTTTCACAGTTATTTTTGTCTAGATGTGAACAGAATAGAAATGGCAATTCATGTCTGGGCATCAACATTCAATAATGTCAATAATGGTGCTTGGTGATGACTTTAAGAGGTCAGCCCACCCACCTGTTGCCGAAGGGTGCCATGGATAAAGACGTAGGCAAAATGAAGAGCATAGCCATTCTCCTTTTACAGTGCCTAAATATAGTTTTTTTTTTTTTTGTTTGTTTTGGTTTTTTTTTTTCTTGTTTCCTCCTCCTTAAACAACATTGATATGCAGATCAGTAATCTAATATTTTAGTATCCAGTAAATATTAAGGCATTTGTTTACATTTTTATTGTCTCGCTGGACCACAGCTTTTGTTTATGATTTATGGGTTTTGCTTAGCCATGTTCAATTTTAAAAATACAGTTTTTTCTGATGTATTGTCATCTAGACCCATTTCTGAGAATGATATGGGTCCAAAAGGAGTGCATAGTGTTGCCAAACCCTTTTAGAGCAATTCACCTTTATTTCTACCCCCAAAAACCTTTGAAAACTTAAAAAAAACCTTCATTAGAATTTTTGCAGTTGCACAAATCACATACCAAACAAAGCCTAGCATCGGTTTTCAGAAACTGTATGCAAAAGGAAACTCAGTTGTTTTTCCCAACTCTACCTATTATTTTGTGATGTTATATTGTACATAACCAAGGCAGCGAGATTTGGAACACCGAACAAGTATAGCGGCAGCATGCTCCATGCTGGTCAAACATACAGATAGGTATTTTAATGTGCTGCATTCATTTGGCAGTAGCTCTGAAATTAAATGATCGCACTATATTTTTATGAAAGCATAACTTTACATTTTTAAAAATCCAACACTATCAAACACATATTGTTGCTAAGTGCAGTAGAAATAAGCTAAAATGAAAGTTTTTTTTATTAGCATGCTGAGTTGCTGTTCAGAATATGGTAGAAAGAGAATGACTGAGGAGAGCATTCATAAACTATTTCTTGATGGGGAGACATTTATTCAAGTCATGTTAATATTAAGCAGTCCTAATTGTTGGTTTGAATGCCAATACAGTATTGTGATTTGTACCAATTTTAAATCAATATAGAAGGATTTAAACTTCCAATCATATTTATAGCATTATGGAAAATTGCCACTGCTGTGGTCTCCTATGATAATACAGAAACCTGCTGGGATGTCTATAAGCCCCAACCCTTTCCAGCCCTGTTACTTTAGACTTTATGCAGATATAGAGATTCAATTAGGCATACAGTTTATGTGTGATTAAACAGCTATCCATCTTCCAAACCCACTTACCAGACCAGGGTTATGATGCAACATGAGGTAATCCCAGAAGGTTGAGGCGCAAGGCAGGAAAAGTCCCTGGACCGAGTACCAGGCCATTTCAGAGTGAACATATATACACACACAGGTCAATATTCCATTCCCAACTCTCTTTACCTGCATGTCTTTTGAAATATAGGTTGAAACCAACATGGACAAATGAAGAACATACAGAATCCATTCAGGAAGCACCCGTGACCCAAACTCTGGTCTTCTTACTGTGAGGCCACAACGCTGCCACCATTCAAGACACCACATTATAAACCAGGATATTCAAAGAAAGTAGCAATCAAGGTTCCAATCCTACAAGGAGTTAGCAATAATAGGATCCAATCATGTATAAAATGATCAAATTCTTGACTCATTAGCACACACAAATATTACCTTTCTTACCTTAATCCATTATACTAATGTATCCAAGAAACGGCAGGTACTTCAACTGGCATCAAAATAAATTCTCATTGTTTAATTTTATTGCATTTAGTGTTACTCCACATATTGCTGTTGGCTGGGGTTGATTCTAGTTCCAAAGGTTGTAAACTGAAGTATTCCAAGTGTAGACAGAACATATTAGCTAGTGGGGACTACACCTTTTGAAAGTATTTACAATACAGATTTTGTTCAGTTTATTATTGTATAGCTCTCTTCACTAAATGCAGACTCAGATCAGTATTAACAAGTTCATGTATAAAACATAAATACCCCAATCCATCTTTCTTCCAAACCTATTTATTCAGAGCAGGGCCATGGGGAAACTGCAGCCTATCCCAGTTCTTTTAATGTTTGGGGTTGTGACTTTGGGTCTGCCATATCTCTTCCTATTAGTTTCTTCTAGTTTCCAATTGCCTTTGGATTGTGTAGGACACCATACTCACTTGACACTTTGATTTTTCTTTTTTTTGGCAATTTTTCTAAATGAACGACCTATACTTATAATGGCAACAATGCTGTCGTCTTTCATTTGTTAATTGCCATTTTTTTTTGCCATTATAAGTATTACTTAAGGGTGTGTAGTAACACAGCCTGTTTCAACTCTGCTTTAAGACAGACTTTTAAGTAATCAGCAGAAGTGGGGACAGCAGCTCTAATTGATTACTTCAACTTGCAAGGTTTAATTTACTTCAATTGCTGCAGAACATCTGTAGGTTGTAATCTATTAGTGGTTCCCTGAACAAGGACCATTTACAATATTCTAATATTTCCTTTTTTCAGTTTTTGCTAACAAACTTCAAATTTATACCTCTGGCAATTTACTGCTTACCTTTTCAGCATTTTAGGTCATATGTTGCATTTCAGCTGATTAAATTTTAAGAAAAACTGATGTGTTCTAAAACGTTTAATCACTAGTAGAGTGTCGTATGTTCAAAAGACATAACCAAATTACACATACATATTTTATCCTAATGCCGAAATATTCCTGGGAATGTTTTAGCATGAACCACTGCTATAAAGGTTTAAGTGGTTTATAAAACGCTCCACAAGCAGTTTTTAGATATATTTAATTTATTAAACCAGGCACAGATATTGCCATTTCAGTACATATCATCTTAAGCATTTTATCAGAGGAATAAGTAAATGAATATTAAGGAAGCTTTTTTTAAGGTTAAATGTGCTATTCTAGTAGGAGAATGAGATCTACTTTTGTTTTTAAGAATGTAATTATGGAAATGTTTTATCCTTTTTTTCCTCCCACTGTCATCTGTTCCCCTTCATTTTAGGTTCCATGATGTGCGACAGTGCTAACTTTTGCCTTCAAGAGTCATCTAGCAAGAAGACCATGTTTACTGATGAGCTGCATAAGTTAGTAGATGACTGGAAGAGAGAAGCAGTTGGATTTGCCCATTTAAAGCCCAGTTTGAATCAGATTAAGCAAATCCAGCAGAAACAGGAATTTGCCTTTTGGAATTCACCATCTGAGGTAACAAAGTTTTACAACTGTTGTGACAGCTTTAAGATTTTGTTTTGTGCAGTTGTATTAGTCAGATACTCTTAACAAATCCATAGACTGTTGTAGGATGTAATCATTCTTTTCATTTACTTTGTACTGGTATCTTATTGAGTTAGTACATTTTGTTTTCTTTAAACTAATGTTGACCTCTGTAATACTTTCTTTATCTCCTCATCATATGCTATTAACAGTAGTAGGTAATCAGAACCTTATTTAGATGCCAGGTTATAAAGACAGAGACACACAATAGCACTGACCTGTTATACTGACAAGATGTGTTTGAACAATGAAATGATCCTTTGATTTCAGGATGAAACTCATGGAAGCATTGGAGAAAACATGTTAAATCCATGAACTGTTCAGGGGTGAGTTTGCCGAAAGCGTTCGTACTTAGTAAATAACGAACGACTTAAAGAAATACATATGTAACTAACAAGCAACTTTCACTCATGTTTCTAATTGGCTTCTTAAGACGGAAATCCTATGCTCAAAAGTACAGTCGTGACCAAAAGTTTTGAGAACAACGCAAGTATTGGTTTTCATTAAGTTTGCTGCTTTGGTGTTTTGAGATCTTTTCGTCAGATGTTTCTGTGGTATACTGAAGTATAATTACAAGTATTTCATAAGTTTCAAATGTTTTTATTGACAATTACATTAAGTTTATTTGTAGAGTCAATATTTGCAATGTTGGCCCTTCCTTTTTCAAGACCTCTGCAATTATTTCACCCTGGCATGCTGTCAATCAACTTCTGAGCCAAATTCTGACTGATGGCAGACCATTCTTGTATAATCAATTCTTGGAGTTTGTCAGAATTGTTGTTGTTTTTTTGCCTTATGACACAGTGCTCCTTCATGCTGAAAAAGGCATTGTTCGTCACCAAACTGTTCTTGGATGGAGAAAAGTTGCTCTCAGGGTGTTTTGGTATCATTTTTTATTCATGGCTCTGTTCTTAGGCAAAATTGTGAGTGAGTCCGCTCCCTTGGCTGAGAAGCAACCCCTCACATGAATGGTCTCAGGATGCTTCTGTTGGTGTGACATAGGACTGATGGTAGCGCTCACCTTTTCTTTTTTCTGGATGCCCCAAACAATCGTAAAGGGGATTAATCAGAGAAAATGACTTTACCCCAGTCCTCAGCAGTCAAAGCCCTGTACCTTTAGCAGAATATCAGTCTGTCCCTGATGTTTTTCTTGGAGAGAAGTGGCTTTGTTACCCATCTTAACACCCGGTCATCCTCCGAAAGTCTTTGCCTCACTGTGCGTGCAGATGCACTCACACCCATAGATACAGAATTACTAGATGCCGCATGACTAACAGCATCGTATGTCAACGTCGCCGCCATATTGCGAGTGGCACTGCTGTGGAGTGAAATAATTGATAAAGATGCCTCAAGCATTTGCTGCTTGGGATTTAACAAACTGCTGTACGGTCCAAACCAGATCCTGAGGGATTACATTTCATAGGTAAGGCTGAACAATTGTTTTGGTTATATTTGGTCATTAGAAAATCCTATTTTATAATCTTTAGCTACGCCAGGCTAAACTAGCAAAGCTATGCATTTATTTGCTCAAGTGAGCCTCCAAACAATGTTTTGGCTAAACGTATTTAGTCACTAACTATGTAGATTGTTGTTAACTATTAACGTTTCTCAAACTTTGAAGGTTTCCCAAAGAAATCCACCTCAGGAAACAGTGGGAGGTAGGCCTTAGACGGGATTTTGAGAAAGCTGTCCTGTGATGTGTGCCATGCTAGTTTGGTAACAGATGCTCTACTCGCATCATATGATCAAAGCTACCACTTGCTCACATTTAAAAACAAAGGAGGTTTGAGATTCCTTCGGAGGGTACAGTCAAGGTGGTCAAAGTAGTTGAGCGTGTTATCCAACAGTCGACATTATGGCAAGCTGTCAGCGTATCTTTGATCAATCAGTTTGTTTGGACTGAGATTGGTTCAGATGATGTGTTTTTTTTTAAGGTGCACATTGAGGAAGCACAGTTTGAAAATGACAACCATCATTTTATGCTCATGTCTTTAGTTGTGTCTGTCACAAACTAAAGCTGCACCATATTGCCAGACTCAATACTCTCAAATTGCAGGATCTGAGTGAGTGAGAGGGAGTGTAAGTCTTTGGGACATCAGTGAGGTAGGGGGGAGCAAGACTGTGAAGAGCGTTAAATGTTAAGAGCGGTATTTTGTATTGTATTCAGTAGTGAACAGGGAGACAGTGAAGTTGAGAGAGAATAGGTGTAATATGTTCAGTGGATTTAGAACAGCAGGTTATTATCCTGGCAACAGAATTTTGTTGTAAGAGATGGATACATTTTTGTGGGATGCCAAATAGAATAGCATTACAGTAATCCAGTGTTTTTCAACCAGGGTTCCGTGAGTGCTAGCCAAGGGTTCCGCCAAAAAAGTCCTAAGGATATAGGACATACTGGTGGATAATTGCACAGGGTTCTGTGAGCAAGGTAACCATTCGCGCAGTGTTCCACTCCAGTGAAATGGTTGAATAACACTGCATTAATCTATACGCGAGGTGACTAGGGCATTAACCAATACTTCAGTACTGTGTTGCGTAAGAAATGTCTAGAAATGTTTCGGAGAGAGAACAAGGCAGTCTGAGAAATGTTACTTATATGGGAGGAATTATTTAATAATAATTATTAGAATTATTTAATAATTGACATTATTAGTGTATAAATGGAAATAAATAATCGCACATAAACGATTCGCCAAAATATGTTGTATGTAAATGATACTGTTTTAAACGTTATTGTTTTTTAATCAGAAAACCCGGTTTCCACGTCTACCTGTATTAGTTTAAATGGCACTTTTATCACTCGCAATATGACGGATGCGCTAACGTATTGTGTCGACTGGGCAACACAGTGAATGCGGCGTCTACCTATGTATGTCTATGCTCACACCTGCCTGCTGCCATTCATGAGAAAGCTCTGCACTGGTTGTGTCCCGATCACAAGCCATGAATGAAGAATGGTACCAAAACATCCTCAAATAACAACTTCTCCCAACCATCCAAGAACAGTTTGATAATCAACAATGCCTTTTCCAGCATGATGAAGCACTGTGCCATAAGGCAAAAGTGATAAGTAAGTGGCTCGGGAAACAAAACAGAAATTTTGGGTCCATGGCCAGGAAACTTCCCAGACCTTAATCTCATTGAGAACTTGTGGTTAATCCTCAAGAGGCGAGTGGACAAACAAAACCCCACAAATTCTGACAAACTCCAAGCATTATGCAAGAATGGGCTGCCATCAGTCAGGATTTGGCCCAGAAGTTGATTGACAGCATACTAGGGTCTTAAAAAAGAAGGGCCAACACTGCAAATATTAACTCTGTGCATAAACGTAATGTAATTGTCAATAAATGTCTTTGAAATTTACGAAATGCTTGCAATTATACTTCAGTTTACCATAGAAACATCTGACAAAAAGTTCTAAAAACACTGAAGCAGCAAACTTTGTGAAAACCAATACTTGTGTCATTCTCAAAACATTTGGCCACGACTATAGAGTACAACATTGGAAGCTCCACCCTTGAACAAGCCTTACAAGTCAATTTTAAATAATGGACAGTACATTTTAAGTGCCATCATTAGCGCTATAGTAAAATAAAAGTGCCAAAAGAAAGGCAAATTGAAAACACCATCACATTAAATTACTAATTAAGCAAAACCCTGTATATAAGCAACTAAGTAAACACTTTTGCAGCTTTCTGCTAAGTGTGAGTTAATGTAACCATTCATTGCTGCAGAAAGACAACCACTGCCCATTCAGGATGGAGATAATCCTTGACAACATACTTATAGTTCAAAGGTTATCTTTCAATTGTAACTGTTTTTTTCCTCAAATGTACATGGATGTTCACAATTTAACAGTAACAGAATTAGTTTAAAAAAATTAACCTCTTCTTCAGTACATGAATTTCCACATAAACAATAATAAGAATAAGACATCTACCTCTTATGAAATCAAAGATAAACCAAAGCAAAATATTCATCCAAACACAGTTTAGATGACAGCCTGTGTTGCTTTTACACCAGCTTGGCAGGCATCTGTTGTGTAAGATGTGGCATATAGTTGTTGTCAACCTCTATAGCTCATCCGCATCCTCCTGCTTGTATTCGTCATCAACAATGGACAGTAGAACGCCTGCTTTCACAGCAATATTGCATTTTTTTATTGTAGTTTTCAACATTTCCAGCTATTTGTTAGGAAATTACTTTCGGATAATCTCCTAGGTGGCAAGTCTGTTGCGGTCTATCTTCTATTTGTACTGCAGGAGGTAACCAGTTAACATCATATTTTAAGATTAACATATGAGTCGTGTCAAACTTAGCAAACAAATTAACGTTTTTCGCTACAAAGCATTTGGGGAGCCCACCCCTGCTCAACCTGTACTATGACCCATCATTTAGAATGTACAGTATATCACCTCATACTTCGGCATTTTCATTTTAAAATAAATAATACTATACATATTTAGCATAATAGCACTCCACATATTTGAAAATATTTCAGTTCATTAGCAAAAGTGAAGTTTCCAGTCTTTTTCTTCCTTGGTGCTTATTTTGTGAAAATACATGCACATGCAAGGTACATTGTTCTCAAATATGGATACTTGAGTGTTAGTCACACTAAAATTTATAATGTAAGATATGTTGTTTCCTCATTACAAAGAAAAAACTTGTCCTGTTAGTAATCGGTTTGAAGGCTATCTGTTTTTAGAACTGCTTCATGAAGATATGTAGTGTCTTATTAGGTAATTCAAATTGTCAAACCATGTAGTTTCCTTTTAAAATAATACATCCATGAATTTACTTCACCTCCTTTCTAATTTTAGAGCCTAGAGACCTAGGAGCAATTCCTGATTCATCTGTAGCTCAAGTATCAGCTATGGTTTCCACTCCAAATTCTATTTACAAAATTGGATTCACATAGTGTCTTTTTGAAACTGCCATGTCAGTAATCACTAGGCACCACACGTTTTTTGAAAGATGCCCAACACTTTATTTTTTTAACAGAACAAAGTTGATCAGGTGAAGCCTCCACTTTGTGTCCATTGTCATGTGTTCCTGTAGGTAATTTGTTTAGAAAGGTGTCATAATTGAGTGTTCCTTGACATTTTCTGTCTTTACTGCGTGGCTGAGTATTGAAGGGTATTTGTTAATAATCACATTTTGGCTACATTGCTTTTTTGTGAAATGTTAACAACTGTACTAAAATTTTTAGTATGATTAACCACACTTTAATACTGTGTTTTTCTTGAAGTGGTCATGTTTCATATTTCAAAGAAGATGGTTGAACTCCATGCCAGTGGTGGTTTATCTGCTTGAATGTGTGCCACTGTCACTGCATTTCTTTGGGACACAGAGGAATTAGAATGCTCAACATATTGATTATTGAGAAGCCTACACAGTGTGTCCCTGAAATGCAGAATCTGCTTAAGCATAATTTTTACATCCAACAGAATGAAGGAGGTTGTAAAGTTTTAAAGTGTGTAAAACACATTTGACTGTGTCTTAATATGTTATCTTTTTTCCTTATTACAGGGCCCTTCCCCAGGATGGTTTTCATCTGTAACACCTGTTAATGTTGGAACAGTCCCCGTACAAACTGCACCAGTGGCTGTATCCTCTGCATCCTCTACGCCTAGTTTCCAGGGGGCCCCAGTCACTGCAACACCTTCCGTTTCTGCGTATGCAGTGCCACAACTCTGTCCTTATAGTGTTGTTGCAAGCTCCACTTATTCTTCACAGTGGTCTGGATTGCCTTCCTCTGCACTGCCACAACACTCCTCTTCAGTTCCTTCTCCGTCTCAGGCTCTGGGCCACTTCACAACACCTGGGAATGTAATGCACCCTGCTTCAGTAATTCAGAAAACTTCTGGAACTCCTCCTGGACCAAAATAATATATTCTCGCCTTTAAGGATCCTGGCCTCTAATGGGTTTCTTGGGGAGAAATTCGACTGTCTTGTGCAGTCTAAAGAAGTGCTGCCTGTTACATTTTGGGGAGCCTTTGTGGAGTCAATGTCTAAACCATGTATGTGACCACCATGGTTGTGCATGGTTTGAGGTGAAAGTGTAATTATTACTGTTTCCAGTTTTATCTCATTGTTCTCTACAAAAAATGGAAACCTGTTTGACTACCTTACAAATATTCCATCAAAAACAAAAGGCAGAGATAAATGCAAAGTATTCCCCCACTACCCACTTGCCTTTTCCAAAGTAGTTTTAGGATAGTTTTATCCTCATTTAAAGTACATTATGAGACACAGTGGCCCCTGTTTTCTATCTGCTGTAGAGCCAGCCTTAGACCTTGCCAGTCAGATCTTTGTTAAAGATTTGATTATTGTGGATTTACATGAATAAAATATGTCTACCCTCTAATGCTAACCTCACAAAATGTCAACATTGGTCCAGATGTGAGACAACACAAGTGGTGAAGGTTGGTTTGTGCAAAACAGGTATTCATATTGGGTTGCTCATCAAATACTAAATTTGTTAGATTCATCTTATTTCAGTATCTTCACTTTGAGTTGCTTTGCTCAAGTGGCAAGTTAAGGATGAGACCAAATGGTTTTATGAGTCTAAACTGTAAAATTGTAAGGTTGCTCCCATCAGCATGATTGCCTCCAATATAGCTACGGTAGTATTAGTAGTTTATGAAGAACAGCATCTCTCGGCTTTCATGCACAGTAATCCAGTTTTTGTTGAAAACTAATTGGTGTTTTTTGAGGGCCATTTACTTTGTCGGAG
Source organism: Polypterus senegalus (assembly GCF_016835505.1). Lineage (NCBI taxonomy): Eukaryota > Metazoa > Chordata > Cladistia > Polypteriformes > Polypteridae > Polypterus > Polypterus senegalus. The sequence continues at coordinate 75,242,684 of NC_053166.1, read as the reverse complement.
AGATTATTACAGGTTTGAAGGCAGGTATATAGTAGGAGGCATTTAGCTGACAGAAATTGTGTACTGTAATGTTAACATCCTTCAGATGCTTAACATTGGATTGCCTCTGTTCTTCATCCCATTGTCTACACTTGTGATGAAGCATATATTTATCAGTCTTTGGCAGCTATTGGTATTGTTCTATTTCTTGCTTTGACTTTATGGCTTGAGAAAACGCACATCACACCAGTGTGCCAATGTGAATAAATGTGTATCTTTCTTTGCCTTCCTATGGTATTTCTTTGATATTTGTATTCTTAAAAATGCCTGTCTAATTATTTTGAATTCACATTTAATTTTCAAAGGTACCAACTTTGTATTTTGAGTCCAACTGAAGAGCTTATTGGCTGCACCTTTTTGTTAAATGAAGAGGTGATAATTTACGGATCCTGACTTTGTTTACAAAGTATTCCTGTCCATTAACTACATATGACAGGTTCTACACTAGTCAGGCACAAGAGAAATTTTGTAGCCCTTGGTTTAAATAATGTTAGACGGTAAAATACTTAACGTAAAGTAACCCGGTGAAGCTGGTTACAAAACAAGCCTGTAGTTTCCCTTAGTGATACCATAGCAAGGCACTTTTGTTATCCTTTCTAGTCACCGACAACTGGATGAAAATGTGAATTTAAGAATAAAATGAAGACATTTTAGTTTGAGTTTTATTTGCACCATTGCATTTTTTATTCTTACTGTTTCTTGTGAGGCAGGTGGGTGCTAAGATCCATCTCTACTTGATTTGTAATGTTAATATATACTTGAGAGAAAAACAGTTATGGGTGTTAGGAGTTATGTTTGAATTAAGAGCCTGTTGGTTCAATGTAGAAATGTCTTTAGTGAAATTTGACCTGACAGGCTTGGATCTTTCAATATGGTGCCCCCCACCACTATTGAGGGTCCCAATCATCTGTGTCAATGTGCATGCAAGATCACTCTTTGCCTACACCAGCACGCTTGATGGATACTCCCTTATAAAATCAGTCAAGTCTGGTAAACATTTTGCAGTTGATTTAAGATTTTGGCAGTCCTTTCATTGTTTCAAAATGCACTTCTTTCATCTTTGACAGCACTGAAGTGATTTTTTTTTTTGCAGTGATTGATCTTCTAAAGTGTCCTGGAGCTGTGCTGTATGCTAGTCTGGCTTTTTGCTCTCTGTCTCCCAGAAGTGCACCTTATTAGGGGTTTGATTCACTTGTCATCCTGAAGATTTCAAACCTGTGACTTTTCATTTCCTGCATCTCTTCCTACACCTGTATAGCAACTAAATTGCACACTTTATGTCTGAGCCACACAGGGTAGGCACAAGCAGATGTTGCAGTTCCTTATGTTTTCTGCCCTTATTTGATGTACTATTTTTATACCTTTAAATTTCAGTGGCAAGAATACGTATGTGCTTGGTTTATTGTTTTAGGTAGCTATAGAACTCTGACTAAAGATGAATCCCATCAATCCATCACTTAGTTTATAAATGTGAATATTGCAGCTGAAAATGAATGAAAGTTTTTAGCTTTCTTACTTCATACATAACTCTTAATCCCTGTAATGCTTGCAAGAGTTGTTGATGCTGTGCCTTTTGGTATTTTAAATTCTTTTCAGATTTGTACTGGAAAGAGAGTACTTTTATTTCTTAAAGCTTAAAAAGCAAAATGATATTGTAAATAAATGAAAGGATTTTGTTGTAACCATTTTCATTAATGATCTGTACATAAGTTGGTGACAAGGCATAATGTGAAAGTTTTTTATATTGTAATTGTTAGTTTATGAAAACGGGCTTGGTGGTTTTTTTTTTTTGTTTGTTTGTTTTTTTTTTTGTATTTTGTTTTCTCCATAGAAAACAAATCTAAGAGAGTAAGCTAAATCTGTAACAATATATGCCACCATAAAATTAGACAGTTCGATAATTAAATTTGGACAAACTTTAATTAATCTTTTCTTTTTATTTAAACATCATTAATGGGTCTTTGGTGAAGTAGGAGATTAAATCAGTTGGCTTCTCCTCCAGATAGGTAAAGGAAGAAACAGTCTGGGGTCCTTTGTGAAATTTCACATCCATCTACAATTTAATCCTTTTAAATTTGTTAAAAAGATTTTTGTTTTGTTTTTTGGAAAACCTACTTTAAAGCAATCTAACTTGCCTCTCCTTCATTCTACCACAGTGGAGTGAATTGTGGAAGTTCAGGAGCTGATAGACTCCGGAGTATTTACCAATAGAAATGGTGACTTAAGATATAAATGATACTGCAGATTGCTAAAATCCTTTTTTGGTAGAAGCCAACTGGATTGAAAGAGCACAATATGTGTTTGTGTTCAAACTGACAATTATCTGAAGTGTGCAAGTCTGGCCAATCTGGATGTGCATTTGATGGTTTTTTCATTTAAAACAAAACAAAATCTCTTTAAGTGTATTTCAAATAATACATTTTAATGTAAATCCAAAGGTGCACCTTTGGATTGCTACAATTGCTGCATTAAGAAGCACATAATTTCAAAAATTAAAAGTGGAAGAGACAGAACAGGTAATCCACACCATCAAGCCTTGCACATGGTCAGAGTGCCTATTGTGGACCCCTTTCTACATTTTTATTCTGTCTTGTAGCCAAAACATTATTTGCTGGTTTGCCTTTGTGGAGCACACAATGTAAAACATTTTAAGTGTAAATGGTAATACAGTTGGTTACTTTTGTGTAATATAAAAGGATGACTACAGTCAAAGAATAATAAAAAGTCTTTATTTTTCTTCAGCTGTGTGTTAACCTTGCCTTTAGACCAAGAACAGCTGGCTTCATTCTTCAACGTTCATGTAACAAATGCTTAAGCACTTGTAAAGTTGTGCAAGATTTGTTTCCGTTCCATGTAATTTGCAGGTTATGTAAAATATATTCCATTTCTATTTTCTTTTACTTGTTTCACCAAGTTCTCAGTTTATGAAGTAAAATTGTACCCTTGTTTGTTTCTACATCTTACTGCTCTTTGGTGTTTCTTTTATTTTGCAGTCTTTCTTTTTCCATTCATGGGTGACCTTAATGGTGCCCGTGATGTGTACTGTGTTTGTATCGTGTACATACTGAAACTCACCATCCACATCGTTAGGAATAACTGCTTGTTAACAAATAGCCAATCATGAGGCTGTCACTAATTATTTAGATGAGATGTGTGACCTTGGTGACTTTGATTGTGATATTGACACACACACACACACACAACTTCTTGATATTAGCTGAGTGTCAGTCGAATGTCTCAGCCTGCCTAAGTATTATTGACAGTGTACATCCTTCTCTGGCCATTTTTCAAATGAGTAATTCCTGCAGGCTATTGTGCCATGTCGCATTATACGCATCACCTCAAGCTGCTTCCCTGAATGTGACGGTGATGACAGTTTACACCATTGGCCTACACAGTCTCCAGATCACGATTCAGTAAAGCGTCATTGGGATGAAGTGGAGCTGGGGATTCAGAGCTAGGATCTGCCCTGTGCCACTGACTCGAAATGGACCAAACGTCCACTGATTGATCATCTCCTTGTTGGATCCTTGCCTTGATGAATTCAAGCTGTTGTGGAGGCAAACAATGTCAATGTTTTGTAATTCTAGGCCATTTTTTAACTCCTACGTGTCACATTGAATGGATTCTGTGCTACTCCAGTGACATTCAAGTAAGCTAAGCGGTTGTTGGCACTCTAGCAACTTTAAGCATGTCTTTTATTATAAATAGAAACAAATACAATGCGAACCTCACTTTTATTTGTTTCTTTTATTTATAAATTGTTTGCTTTTTCATATTTTGCACTTTGCTTAGCAAATAAAGGCTTGCACAAAAACAATGGCATCTTCTAAGGAGTTGACTTTGATGATAAGCAGCTTCTTCAAATGATTAAAATAAAATCAAGTAAAATGTATAATGATTTATAAATCAATTTATCAGATCTTTGGCATTCCTGTTTGCCAAGTTATTAGAAGAGATGATGTCCTAGGAAGTGTGCACAAGAGGAACACTGACTTGAGAGTTTGCCAGTCGGTGGGGATAAATATTAAAAGAACACCATCCACGACACTGGTCTGAGGCCCATAATATTTACTGGACACTACATGAAGATGTTATATTTGACATAACCTTACAAAAATTTACTTATAAACAAACACTGAAGACAAAAAAATCTATGTGATTCCTCCCTTTTTTGACCTGCGAAACAGAACCCATTTCTACAATCTTTATGAAAGTCCTGTAATCTGGTGGCACTGCTTTGCTGCCCCATTTATTGAAGGTCGTGAAAGTTTGCATGGAATTCCAAAATGAACCTTCTGGAGTATAAACTGGGTCTCCATTAAAGGTGTGTTGCCTTCCAGTAGGGCACGAATTCTAAATGTCGATCTCACAGCATCTAAAATTGATGCGGGTGGTGGCCAACACTGAGTATTGATTTGAATCTCCCTGAAACCCATGGTTCAGAACAGCAAACGGTACTTGGGCGTCTAATCCAAAGGCATCCAGTATAGGATATTATGTTGATTAAGCTTATTATTTGCAATGCATCTTGACATCAAATGTGAATGACTGATAGCCAATGAGCAATCAGCATTGTCGATGAAGGGAACATCTTCAGAACAAAATGGACTTTATTCTTTTAGTTTTCAAACTACAAAATAACACACAAGGTATTACAGCAAGATTGCTCTGCTTATTTAGAAGTCTCATTTTCTGCAAGATCCACAATTTGGAGAATAAGGATCCTCGAGATTGTGAGTTTAGACCTGTTCATGCGCGATAGATTTTGATTGTGGACGTGTGGGAGCTGCAATAACTACAGATTATACGACAGACCAATTGTTGGAATCTCTTTGTATGTGTTGGGATCCCTGAAATTTCCACAACGGTACAATTTACAAAGTCATCAAATCAGTTCCCGAGCATAACTTTGAAGACCTGGAATGTTTTATCAGCTGAAGAATGGAGCAGAATTTTATTCAATAGTACAGAAACCTGCCTTCTGTTTACAAGACGTGTTCACAGGGTGAGTGTAAGTTTTTTACATTTTTTTTCTTTCTTTTTTAAACAAAGCCTAGTTTTACTTCTTTTTTTTGCTTGCTTTTAATGTTAAGTGGGACTAACAAATATCAGAATGAAAAACATTAATTAATCTTTCAATCATTGATGAATTTATTTAGTTTAGATCAGGGGTGCCCCAATACGTCAATCGCGATCAACCGGTAGATTGCAAAGTGAGTGCAGGTGGATCGCGTTGCATTCAAAAAAAATTTTTAAACGTTAGTCTATCATATCTCCTCCTTATGGCATTTGCCACTTGATTGACATACAGGGCGGCCAGTCTGAGATCTCTTTTCTTCTAACACACTGGTCATCCCGCACGCACGATCAAACACACGAAATACTGCAAAACTCCAGCTATCTAAGTGATCTAGTTAGCCTTCCAATTTATATCGACTAAAGAAGTGATTTAAAAAAAAATTGTTGGTTATGGGCTGGATGTGGAATTGGAAGAGGATTTTTTTCTCTCACAATGTCACAATCGAAGTGCGTTTGTCTGATCTGTCAATCTATCATTGCTATTCCTAAGAAGGAAAATGTGAAAGGCACTTTCGAACTGTTCATAAAAACTACGAAACTGACTTCCTTCCGAAAAGCGATCTGAGAAAGAGAAAGGAGAGGGAACTAAAATCGCAGTTAATCAGACAGCCGTCATTTTTCACTCGGCTGAATTCAAAAGCAAAGGCAGACACACTGAAGCATCGTTCCGGGTGAGTCACTCGATCATTAAGCATAAGAAGTCTTTCCAAGATGGAGAGATGATAAAAGATGCCTTCGTTGAGGCAGATGGCTAGGGAGAAATTCCTGCTGAGATTTCAAGACCCCTGGCTGGAGAAAAAAGAAGTTTCTCCTTGTCATTACACATGCAGAATACAAGCAACTTAATAATGATCAATGGCCGCTAGACTTCATTTTTTTTCCGATCTGGCAAACATGTTGAATGAACTTAATTTACAGCTGCAAGGAAAAGAGAACTCCATGGTCAATATGATTAGCTCAGTTAATGCTTTCAAACGAAAAATGCAACATCTGTCCTCAAAGCTGCAGCGCCTTGATTTGGGGAACATTCAAAACCTCGCGTCAGAGCCGGAGAGGCAATGGAAGGCGTGTGTGCAACTTGACAGCATACGCTACACAGAGCAGATTGAAAATTGTCTGTCAGACTTTATCTAATGGAAAAAAAGTAACGATTCGAGTGTTGCCCAATGTAGCGGAGTAAGAGTAGCGTTTCTTCTTCACAAATGTACTCAAGTAAAAAGTAAAAAGTATGGTGCAGTAAAACTACTCTTAGAAGTACAATTTTTTAAAAAAGTTACTCAAGTAAATGTAACGAAGTAAATGTAACTCGTTACTACCCACCTCTGATGCTCAGTATATATACTCAGCAAATAAAGAAGCGTCCTCTGACTTTCAACTGTTTTTACTTTCAGTAAACTTAATGTGTAAATATTTGTATGAACACTAAAAGAGTCAACACCATAAGACATAAACTAAAAATGTTTCACAATGTGTCCCTGAATGAAGGGAGGCTCAAAATCAAAAGTACCAGTCAGTATGTGGTGTGGCCACCAGCTGCTTGAAGTACTGCAGTGCATCTCCTCCTCATGGACTGGACCAGATTTGTCAGTTCTTGCTATGAGATGTTACCCCACTTCTCCACCAAGGCACCTGCAAGTTCCTGGACATTTCTGGGGGGAATGGCCCTAGCCCTCACCCTGCGATCCAACAGGTCCCAGACGTGCTCAATTCCTTCGACGATAAACACGAATCCGTCCATCACCCCGGTGAGACAAAACCGTGACTCATCAGTGAAGAGCACTTTTTGCCACTCCTGTCTGGTCCAGCGAAGGAGGGTTTGTGCTCATAGGCGGCGTTGTTGCTGGTGATGTCTGGTAAGGACCTGCCTTACAACAGGCCTACAAGCCCTCAGTCCAGCCTCTCTCAGCCTATTGCGAACAGTCTGAGCACTGATGGAGGGATTGTGTGTTCCTGGTGTGACTCGGGCAGTTGTTGTGGCCATCCTGTACCTGTCACGCAGGTGTGATATTCAGATGTACCGATCCTGTGCAGGTGTTGTTACACGTGGTCTTCCACTGCGAGGATGATCAGCTGTCCTTCCTGTCTCCCTGTAGCTGTCTTGGCGTCTCACAGTGCGGACATGGCAATTTATTGCCCTAGCCACATCAGCAGTCCTCATGCCTCCCTGCAGCATGCCTAATGCACGTTCACGCAGATGAGCAGGGACCCTGGGCATCTTTCTTTGGGTGTTTTTCACAGTCGGTAGACAAGTCTCTTTAGTGTCCTGCGTTTTTAGAACTGTGACCTTAAATGCCTACTTTCTGTAAGCTGTTAAGGTCTTAACGACCATTCCACAGGTGCATGTTAATTAATTGATTATGGTTAATTGAACATGCATGGAAAACATTGTTTAAACCCTTTACAATGAAGATCTGTAAAGTTATTTGGATTTTAAAACATCATTGTTGAAATACACAGTCCTGAAAAGGGACGTTTCTTTTTTGCTGAGTATATATATATATATATATATATATATATAGTGGTAGATAAGGGGCGCTCTCGCTCCCTTGAACCCCTGTCCACGACTCCAGACACCAGGTAAAAGTCCCGATATTGACTTTATTCAATCTCCACAGTGCACAAAGCACACTCTCCACCCCTATACTCATAAATTTACAATACACAATCATCCAGCTCCCAAACGCGTTGCCACCCTTCCACCCAGCTCAGTTCTCCGTCTGGGAGCTCCCACAGTCCTTTTATATCTCCTGACCCGGAAGTGTTCTCCATCCCCAGTCCATGTGACTCTCAATCATTTCCGGGCCAGGTACAAGTTCTTTTCTTCACCCCGGAAGCAAGTCATTCCTCCTGTCCACGTGTGCTTCTGGGGCGTAGGGAAAATACTCATTATTCCTCCCTGCAGCATCCCCTAGTGGCCCCCACGGCATCCAGCAGGGCTGCGTATAAAAACTACATTGTCCATGATGCCCTGCTGGTCTTCTGGGGCCCTCCATACTGCCAGGAGGGCTCCACCTGGCGGCTTGGGGGTATTGGCCGGGATAAACGGCAGGCCATCCACCACAGTATTCCCCTCCCAGCGACGAATTATCATTTGGAGCAGCCTGCCCCGAGTGGGAAGTCTTTCTCCAAGAGGACATTCCGGTTGAGCCTTGACTAATCTTTGTATCTTGATCCCTGGGGAATCTAGGGGGAATATTAGTCCAATTCGACATCTTGTCCCCCTCTCTCCAAGGACAGTTTCGCCAAATGTGGCCCAACCTTCGGCACCCGTAGCACTGCCTCCGTCCTCCTGGTATTCTCCCCCTGTGGAATTGGAAACAATGGGGAAACGTTAGGGCTGCCCCTTCTCTTGCTGGGAAAGAAACCCCTGCCGCCTCTAACGGTGTTCTCTCTCCTTTTCCTTTCTTATTAGGAGACCCCCGTTTTATTTTCGGGATCTCCTGTTTGATCTGGGGCTTGTCCACAGTCTGAGTCTCTCTATTAAGTAAAGAGAGACCCTATACTGTCTGCACCCCTTTTGATTTACAAAAGACCGGTGGCGGCGTCTTTAGGACCGCCTCGCTCCGGGAGCCAGCACTATCCAGCTGCCCTGGCTCGATTGCTCCTTCCTCCGACCGGTCAGTCATCGTAGCAATCTCCTTTGTAGGGTACGCAGTGTATTGGCACCCACTACTCATTACAAGCGGGCCCAGATTACACTGCGTCCCTATTACTTGTTTTACGGTACCGGCTTGGCTCATCTGTACCGCCGCATTCGTCATCTTTGGAGGCTCCCCACCAAATCGCCGCACGTAGGCCCTCACCTTCTCTAACGGCTCTCTGGCTGCTGCTCCCAACTCCTCAATTATCTTTTCAATTGTCTTCAGGACCTTTAAGAAACTGTTTACGGGTTCGACTAACTGTTCGAGTTCCCGCAGGTCCATATTAATGTTTACTTTGGCCGGCAGGAAACTTACTTCCTTGTTCGTCTTACCTGCCGACCGGGAGCCAATGAGCACGTCCACTTCTGGCATGTGCTCTGGAGTGTCTTGCGGAGGCTTCTGGGTCTTGGAGTTCTTGGAGAGTCGGGTTGCCTCTTTCGGCAGGCTGTGGTCTGTCTTGTTTAAATTTATAACATCCCAACTAGCCATTTCCCGACCCTCCTTACCTTTTTGTGTGGTGAGCGGTGCCTCGCTCACTTCCCCCTTCTCCTTCAGAAAGTCCAAGTCACTTCCTTTGGGTTCGAAGGTGCAAACAGCAGGACGCGGACCTCCTCCTTCCCAGCAAGCAACGGGTTTGCTGTCATGTCCCTCTTCGGCTACCGTCATGCGGAAGTCATCTCCTAGATGCTCTGGCTTCGACAGGAGCAGGCCGTTGTCTTCGGGGCAGTTTCCTTCTTCCCTTGGAGCCTCCAGGTGATCATCTCCGAGGTACATGCATGGAACAAAGTGAGTAATAATAAACGGATTTTCATTAACGTTCCCGGCACATACCTCAGAGCGATCGTTGGTTCCTGGAGGTTTCTCCGGACTTGTAAGGCCGCTCCTTGACTCTTCCCGAGCATTGGCCATTGCACCTAAGGCTTTCCCACTGGCGTTGTCGCTCTGCTTGCCCTTCCTCTTCCCCATTTTGGACTCTGATTTTTCGGGTTTCAGCGATGTTGTGGTGATTCCTGACGCTGTTGTCTGTTTAGGGTTCACTGCCCACAGAAATTTTGTATGCAGGTCCTCCGCAATAGACGCTGGAGTATCCTGCCAGCTACGCCACTGTGGTAGATAAGGGGCGCTCTCGCTCCCTTGAACCCCTGTCCATGACTCCAGACACCAGGTAAAAGTCCCGATATTGACTTTCTTCAATCTCCACAGTGCACAAAGCACACTCTCCACCACTGTACTCATAAATTAACAATACAAAATCAATAAACAATCCTCCAGCTCCCAGACACGTTGCCACCCTTCCACTCATCTCAGCTCGCCGTCTGGGAGCTCCCATAGTCCTTTTATATCTCCTGACCCGGAAGTGTTCTCCATCCTCAGTCCATGTGACTCTCAATCATTTCCGGGCCAGGTACAAGTTCTTTTCTTCACCCCGGAAGCACGTCATTCCTTCTGTCCACGTGTGCTTCTGGGGCGTAGGGAAAATATTCATTATTCCTCCCTGCAGCATCCCCTAGTGGCCCCCACGGCATCCAGCAGGGTTGCATATAAAAACTACATTGTCCATGATGCCCGGCTGGTTTTCTGGGGACCTCCATACTGCAAGGAAGGCTCCACCTGGCGGCTTGGGGGTATTGGCCAGGATAAACAGCTGGCCATCCACCACAATATATATATATATACAGTTTATATAATAGAATTTTTAATATAGGTAGATCATTTTGACCTGGTCATTTTAAAAGTGGCTCGCAAGCCAAAAAAGTGTGGGCGCCCCTGGTTTAGATAGATAGATAGGTAGATAGATACTTTATTAATCCCTGAGGGAAATTCACATAATCCAGCAGCATCATAATGATAAAAAAACAATATTAAATTTAAGAGTGATAAAAATGAAGGTAAACAGACAATAACTTTGTATAATGTTAACGTTTACCCCCCCCGGTGGAACTGAAGAGTCGCATCGTGTGGTGAAGGAGCGATCTCCTCAGTCTGTCAGTGGAGCAGGACACTGACAGCAGTCTGTCGCTGAAGCTGCTCCTCTATCTGGAGATGACACTGTTCAGTGGATGCAGTGGATTCTCCATGACTGATAGAAGTCTGCTCAGCACTCGTCGCTCCGCCACAGATGTCAAACTGTCCAGCTCCATGCCTACAATAGGGGCTGCCCTCCTCACCAGTTTGTCCAGGCGTGAGGCGTCCTTCTTCTTTATGCTGCCTCCCCAGCACACCACTGCGTAGAAGAAGGCACTCACCCCAACCATCTGATAGAACATCTGCAGCATTTTATTATTATTTTTTTAAGTTTTATATCCACTTTGTGTTTTTAAAAGAATACATTACAATATGTTAGGTGCTGATCAACTGAGCAAAAAAAGGATACCAAGCTCAACACATCTCGAGTGCCATTAAGTAAGATAAGCTGTGGTGCAGTTGTCAGTCAAGGGTATCGAAACATGGTGGGTTAACAGAGGCTCGGCTTTAAAAACAACGTGAACAAATTCTTCAAATTCTTTGAAGAGTTAAATGAAAACCTTTGGTTTTTAACTACAATTAAATAAGACATCTCATCACACAGTTAAAGAGGGTGGATTACAATTTTTCGAGTTGAAACAGAGAAAGCGACGAGTGAGCAACATAGTCCAAGCTATCACAATGGATTTTTCACTTTGATTATCCTGCCCTGCCTCTGGAAGTGATGAAGAGTGATTGTGACTTCATCACTCAATAACTGTTAAATATTTTTTCCCAGTATTATCCAAAAGTTACAACAGTCCCAAAATGCACAGTGAGTGTGGCTGGTGCTTAATGCTCCTATGGCATTTCTCTGTGCAGAACCGGTTTAAATCAAACGTAGCTGCTACAAAACACACACAGTTGATGGTTTCTTTTTGGGATACAAGGTTGTATGAATCCCTTCTGACTGGTTTTGGAGGTGCTGTTTTGAAGTTTGTCCCACTTCTCATATAATTTTGGAAGGCCGGTATCCAACTTTGCAAGAGAAAACACCATAGATGCGTAAACCTGCTCCCCAAGGAATAAAGCCTGGAGGAGAAGACGGGCAGAATTTTAGATAAATTAGCCTCATAAATAAGAGAACTATCTAAAGTCGGACACATTGAGAAGTCACCAAGAATGATTAAATAACTATAGTCGTGGCCAAACATTTTGAGAATGACACAGATATTCATTTTCATAAAGTTTGCTGCTTCGGTGTTTTAAGATCTTGTTTCCCTGGTATACTGAAGTATAATTACAAGCATTTCGTAAGTTTCAAAGGCTTTTATTGACAATTACATTATGTTTATGCACAGAGTCAATATTTGCAGTGTTGGTCGTTCTTTTTCAAGACCTCTGCAATTCACCCTGGCATGCTGTCAATCAGCTTCTGGGCCAAATCCTGACTGATGGCAGCCCATTCTTGCATAATCAATGCTTGGAGTTTGTCAGAATTTGTAGATTTTGTTTTTTGTCCACCCGCCTCTTGAGGACCAACCACACGTTCTCAATGGGATGAAGGTCTGGGGAGTTTCCTGGCCATGGACCCCAAATTTTAATGTTTTGTTCCCCGAGCCACTTAGTTGTCACTTATACCTTATGGCTCGGTGCTCCATCTTACTGGAAAAGGCATTTTAGTCACCAAACTGTTCTTGGATGTTTGGGAGAAGTTGCTCTCGGAGGATGTTTTCGTACCATGCCTGTCTTGCATGTTTTCCTCACATTTTCTTCTCTTGCTATTCAATTTCTTTTTGCACATCTCCAAAGTCCATAATTTAATGTAACTAAAGACTCCTAAATAAGTTGCTGTGAGTGGGCACTGTGTTGGCAAATGAGGATTTGTGTGACTTAATCGTTGTTGTCATGAATCTCAATTGCTTTATGTTTTTCAAGCAAAATGAAAGTCAAAACCAATAAAATGGGCCCATCCTTCAACAAAACCAGAAGACAAACCAAAGTTGTAGTCGGAGCCACAGTCGCTAGTTAATGTGCTAGAAAGCGTAGACTATGCTTTGTACAAGATCGTGCTATTGGTAATCGTACCTCAGGGCCGTTTTAACATGCAAGCACAATGGGCACTGGCCGGTGGTCCCGGGAGCACAGGGGCCCACGATGTTTCTGATGCCTAGGTATGTTGCTTTTTTGCGATGAAAATGGGGGCTTCGGTGCACTACTTTGCTGGGGGCCTATGATGCTGTTAAGATGGCCCTGCCATTTCATTCTGGTCCTTCTGCCCAGAATTTCCCGAGGTTTTTCTCTACCTTACTGTGTTTTTAAATAACAGGATTCTATGTATTGTATTGGTTTTTTGATGTACCAGCATGCAAAGGGACTTGTTTATGAGCTCCCCATGAAATCAGCGAGACAACGGGATAAAATGTTGTCATTAAGGCCTCTTCTCTGTCCGAGATCACAACCTTGGATTCTTGTAGTTTTGTTGAAGTTTTGACTCCACCTTTTGACTTCACATCTATCGACTTAGGTGTTTGTGGTTTTTTTTTTTTAACCTTTAAGTGGCGATTTCTGCCTGCCTCCCGTCTACAACTCTTCCCCTCATCCTTTTCTGTTTTTCGTGCTACATTTTTACTTTAACACAATAAAGACTTTCGGAGAGTATCCACAAACTTGGACAATGGCTCGGTTGTTGCACCGGCTTAAATATGGTTGTATCAATGATGTCACATGACAAAACTCTAGAAATTGGGACATTCCATCATGGCAAAGGTTCCCAAAATGTGGTCGGGTGCATCCTATTTGCTTTAATCCTCCTTGAGAAGCGTCTGGAACTTGAGTGGAGTCCGCCTGTGGCAAACTGAATTGGCTGGGCGTCATTTACATAGGCAGACGCCTGTGTGTGATGTCCCCCAGTTCACACAGCATATCAGAACATAAACCAATCCATAAAGTCCAATGGTGAGACACAGATCAGTGCAAGGGTAGCAAACTGTTTGTAAAGCTTTGAGAGTTCCCAGGAGCACCACAGTCTCAACACTAAAATGGGAGAAGTTTGGAACCACCTGGGGCCTCATGATAAACGGTGCGTACGCACAGAAATGTTGCGTAAGAACTTTTCCATGTTCAAATCGCGATGTATAAAAACTACACTTGGCGTAAATCCACGCACTTTTCCACGGTACCTCATGCCTTGTCGTACGCAAGTTCTCCGCTCGGTTTTGCAGACTGGCAGCACCCAGCGTCAAAGCAGTGCTACTGTTCTTGTGTGATTACTCATTATTTTCATGACGCGGCTTTATAAATACACAGAAACTAACCACATATTGTTTATTAGTGTAATGCATCTGATTGTAATTAACTCATAACAATATAATGGTCCAGGGAACAGCCATAGTATTCCAAATACCATAACTGCTTTAGCGTTGTTACTCTCACTTCTCCTTCTTCTTCTTCTTCTTCTTCTTTCAGCTCCTCCCGTTAGGAGTTGCCACAGCGGATCATCTTTTTCCATATTACTCTCACTGCACCACTCGGAGTATTTATATCACTGTATCTGAGTGTGAATCACAGCAGCAGCTGATCGGAAAGAGAATTATCGGTATACAGTTTCATGGACACGCTGTCTCAGCCACTGCAAAACGTTTTAAAGCCTTTCCTGTACGGACCTCGCGGTTCAGAAACAGTTTCATCCCAAGAACTTTAAATGCAGCCAATCAAGTGCTCCTTGTAGAACTGTTTGTACTTATAAGTACAATCACCCACTGTAAACTTGCACTACAGTTATAATATCACACAACCTGAGCCACTTTATAAAGCGCGTATTTACATATGATGACGATATCATTTTTAAGGTGAAATGCAGCAAAATATGTTTGTTAAATTATACAGATAAAACTTTAACTTCATTTAAATAATCTATATTCTTCACTGGGAGTGTCGTTAAGGATAGAATAATTAAACATGTACTACGAAGATATTTCAATGTTCTTTAAACGTTTTAAAGAATCGGCGCTAAGCTTACAGATGGCTTAACGTCTATTACAGAGCTGATTGTGTGGTGATCGGTTACTTGGGGAAAGAAAAGCACTGACTGCAGTGATGGCTACGCCAATATATATTGAATATAAAACAGAAAGATAAAATAACAACACAGCTAAAAATACAGCGACAAATTTCGGCAAAAGTTAAATGCTTGTCATGAGCACGAGGCGGCTATGCAGTGTCTGCAACGGACGTGGCCATCCACTGTGATAAGCTACCTTACTGACATTGGGGCGAAGGAGCCACCGATTCTTCCTCTGCCCAGTGCCACCACAAGCTTAGAGTCGCCCCTGAGTACTGCTGCAATAAATTATTTCATCGAAGTGAAACACATGTTTAATAACGTGCTTTAACTCCTATTATCATGAAAATGACATCACGTATACATCTCAGTATTTTAGTTATTCAGAGCTGTAATATCACAAATGTAATGGATTCTGTGTCCAGTTGGAGGAAGAGAGCCGGTTTAAGAAGCAAGTAGTGATTCACACACATAGAGCACATAGAAGATCAAATACAAAACAAAGCATTTAACGTGCTACTTTAATTACGATGTGATTTGAGAAACTGGTTAATTAAACGATTTTAAGATGAAGTTTATGATGATCTACTTTAATGACAAAATAAACTACTAGATTAAAGTGGAAATGTCGAGATCGAAGTGGACATTTCGTGCTTTTTCCCCACCGTGTGCCTTTTTTCTCTGTACCCTAATAAGCTTTCATATGACACTCAGACAGTGGGCTTACAACTCTTCTTTTCACGGCGACTTTGATATGTGACTTCTTTTTTATTTCCGGCACTGTGTGATTTTGTGAACGTGAGCTTTCAAGTTTCTCCAACACGCTATGTCACTCGATCAACTTCCTTTTGTTGATTATACCACGGTTTATTTGAACAAATAGTATGTTTTTCCTTTGCCTCCACTTGGTATTCGCTGAAATTCTTATATTTCCCCCCGTGCTTTTCCCATTGTCTTTTCACAGAAGGCTGCGCTTAAGGGCGATTTATATTGATTTGCATATTCAAAGAGGCGTAATTCTGGGAGGATTTGGGGCGTTACATAATGCGCGTGCACGAGCGTTAGTTTTCACGCTGATCGGGAATTATGTAACAGAAGAACGTGGAAGTTGGAGTACGCCTAGATTCCTGCATCTGGATTTTTCTGTGCGTAAACACATTTCGGCTTTTGTGCTTACGCCATGTTATAGTGCGAGTTCTACGCACGGCGTTATACATGAGGCCCCAGGGCTCTTCCTAGAGCTGCCAAACTGACTAAATGGGCAAGAAGAGGTTTGCTCAGGGAAGTGACCAAGATCCCAACCGTCACTCTAGCAGAGGTCCCCTGCTGAGGTAGGAGAATGTGTTGCTCAGCAGCACTTCATTGATCAGATGTTTATGGTAGAGTGGCTAGACAGGAGCCATTCTTGAGTAAATGAAATTTAAAGGACACTGAGAGTGTGAGCGACTGGATCTCTGGTCTGATGAGACAAAAACTGAACTCTTTGGGCAGAACTCCAGACACTGCTCTTTACCTGCCAAATACCATCCTTACAGTGAAGCATGGTGCTGGCGGCATCATGCTTTGGGGAGCTTCTCAGCAAGGGGGTCAAGGAGATTGGTCCGAAATGAGAGAAGAACAAAGAAGAAAACCTGCTGGAGAGCACAAGACCTCAGACTGGGACATTCGTTCACCTTTCAGCATGACAATGACCCAAACCATACAGCCAACACAACACTGGAATGGCTTTGGAACAAGTGTCTTGAGTGTTCTTGAGTGGCTCAGCCAGAGCCCAGACGGAAACCTCATAGAACATCCATGAGGAGACCTAAAGATGGGAGTTTACAGACACATCCCATCTAATGTAACGGAGCTTGGGAAGATCTGACAGGAAGAACGGAATAAAACTGGCCATATCCTGGTGAGCAAAGCTTGTAGAGACTCGATTGCTGCCACAGGGGTTTTTACAAAGTACTGAATTAAGGATCTGCATGCTTACGTGAATGAAAGATTTCAGTTTTGGAATTTTCAATTTCAAATCTTTATAAAAAATATGTTTTCATTGTAAAAAGACCACCTCATTGTTCATAAGTCTTGTCACGGCTATGCGGGTTTCTGCCCACGTATCCAAAGACGAGCAGGTTGATTTAATCGGCGATTGCAAGCTGACTGCTGCTGAAGTATGAGGGTGCCTTGCAGAGGACAAACTCCAGCCCTTGTGACCCTGAACAGAATTAAGCCGGCTACATACTGTACATGACGTAATGCTGCCTCATGTTATGACACATTTCACGGAGGATTCCTACCCCAAATGCACCTGACTGCGTCTGCTTGAATTGGTGCACAACGTCAAAAGCACAAGTAACACGTTTCAGGCAGGGAAACTGGTTTGAGTGATTCCCACTGGAGTAAGACTTGGTGTGACAGCCCCTAACTGGTGTTTCTGGTGCAGGTACGAGTGCACATTGCCGTGTCTGAGTGCCGCATGACATGCGTGCGCTGAATATGTGTGGACAGTTTTAAATTTCATCAACACTGATGATATTACATGAAGTTATGCCTTTTAATACGTTCTTGTTTATCTTGACGTCAGAGACTGGAGACGTGTCGCATGTTGGCTGGGCAAGAAACAAGGAATTTCAGTGCACTCCGCACGTGTTAGAATATGAATCATGTGTGGAGTCCAAGGCCAGAGCTCAGCCCGCACACCTGGGGACCTGCTGGCCAGAGGGGCTAAGACAGCCACAAACTCAAGTTTCCACCATATATAGGATAAAACTTAACCCTGATGGTCTCGTCTTGTGCTTGATGCCCCCCTGGCATCAATACATCTATGACACTAGTCGGGTACCCGGTGCTGTCCAGGCTGTAACAAAGTGCAAGTGTGGTTGGTCTCTGAGTAAATTTACCCGATGGGGGGGATGTCGGAAACAAAACAACCTGTGGACTTGCCATGTTCAAATTTTGTCAAAGATGGGCTGAATGACATGGATCTGCACAGATGGCTTTATGTACGAGATGAGTTGAGCCCCCCTGATGCTGCGGTTCTCTTCACCTTTCCAGATGTGTTTTAACCTCCTCCAGCACTGAGCGGTGATCATGGAGTCCATGAGAAGACCAGTCTATGCATATTGTGGCGAGATCCTAAAATAACTCTGCAGTACTGTGATTCGTGCGCACGCTTTTCATTTTAAGTAAGAATTGAGTTTAGCATACATATAACTTTGAACTAAAGAAAGCAAAGAAGAATCTTTTCAGGCATCTGTGACAGACTATGGGCTTTAAGTGGAGGTTAGTGACTGGGACAAGCACAGAATGGGTTAAGAAGTCTTCCATTAACCGCTTTCTGACACTGAGGGTTCTCATTTTGCGTAAACGTGAATATCAGCAGAGTTTCTTTGTAGTCTTTGTTGATTTTCGTAAAGCGTTCAACTCAGTTGATCGAGCTACTCTGTGGGACATCTTGAGACTTTGCAGAATCCCCTCGAGGTTGCTGGATATCATGGCCGGCCTGTACACTGGTACTGTGAGTGCTGTGCAGAGTGGAGGCAGGACCTCTGCGTTTTTCCCAGTTGATTCTGGGGTTCGTCAGGGGTGTGTTCTTGCTCCTACTCTGTTCAACGCTTGTATGGACTGGGTGTTGGGCAAGGCCGTGGGTCCAGCGGCTGTAGGACATCTGTTAGTGAAGAAAGATTCATGGATCTTGACTTTGCTGACAATGCTGTGATCTTCACGGAGTCAATGGAGGCTCTGATCATGGCGCTCGAGAGACTGAGTGTGGAGTCTGAGTGTCTGGGCTTGTGAGTGTCCTGGATAAAAACAAGATCCAGGCCTTTAATGATCTCTTGGGCACAGCCATCAGCAGTGTGTCAGTTTGCGGAGAGTGTGTTGACCTTGTTGAGAGGTTTACTTACCTTGGCAGTGACATTCATGTCTCTGGTGACTCTTCCTATGAAGTCAGTAGACGGATTGGGAAAGCATGGGGGGTCATGAGGTCTCTGGAAAGGGGTTTGTGGTGCTCCTGATATCTATGCAAAAGGACGAAGGTCCAAGTCTTTAGAGTCCTGGTGCTTCCTGTCTTGCTATATGGTTGTGAGACATGGATGCTAGCCAGTGACCTGAGACGAAGACTGGACTTCTTTGGTACTGTGTCTCTTCAGAGAATCCTTGAGTACCGTTGGTTTGACTTTGTGTCGAATGAGCGGTTTGCTCATGGAGTCCCAAATGAGGCACATTACCAGCATTATGAGGGAGCCTCAGTTATGGCACTACAGTCATGTGGTACGTTTCCCCAAGGGTGATCTGGCTCATAAGATCCTCATTGTTGGGGACCCGAGTGGCTGGATCAGGCCAAGGGGTCGCCCACGTAACACCTGGCTGCGGCAGATAGAGGGTCATTTCTGGAGGGTGGGACTGGACCGCGTGTCTGCCTGAGGGATTGCCAACCAGGATCCCGAGCTGTTTCGTCGTGTGATGGGTGTGGCAATGTGCTGTGCCTATGCATGCTCCCTGACCTGACCAGACCACTGACGCACTGGAAGACAATTGTATTGTCCCCTGGTGTCTCTTCAGCTGTGTGTGCACCAACATATATCATGGGTGAAGGCAAAACATTTCTGGTCTTTAACATTTTCTGTGTGATTACCAAAAGGATATGCATGGCTTCAAGGATGAGCTGCAATTCGAAAAGAACGCATTCTCGCAGAGCACGTGCCCCCAGTTACATAGACAGCACTTCATGGTTTCCCCTCTTCTTAGCAAGACATTGCCAGAAAAATGTTACATTGTGTAGCACGATCAATTTCAAAACCGACACCCGGAGCGAATACGAGAGACTGATTGATGCCATCATGTTCTCAGCTGACTGTGCCGTTAAGGGTGTGAGGGATCAGACTACTAATGTCAAACAATAACATTGTACCTAATATGATTCCATTTCAGGGTTTTCAGCATTTCCTACTTCAGTTGCTACGTGACAACTTCCTGTCCCCTGAATACCTTCAGTATAAAAACTAAAGTGATTACTGACTTTTGGGTTACCACAGTAAAATCTGAAATGGCTGGGCAGACAATAGTTTCATCCTTGGCACGTTGGAGGAGAACATTGGAGCACAAAGTTCTGAAGTCCTCAGCTCACCAACTGAAGAGTCACACTGCAGTGTGTTCATGGGGGGCATCTCTCTTGCTGGCAGTAACACCACACAGAAGAGCTGAGAGCACCAGAACCAAAAGTCTTGTTTTTGACCTTTTCACTAACACAACTTGTCGTCTGCCTGTTTCAGTGGACCTTAACATTGTGCCTCCTCTGGGTGAAGGATAGAAGGCCGTCCAGTGGCTGCGCTCATCCTCTGTTTGATGGGCTCCACTACTCTGCTATCACACGTGCAGCTCACATTACTGCCTTCATACAATAAAGGCTCACCTAAAGTATGGCTTTCCAAGTTAGTCCTGCTGGACACTCAATAGTTGCACATCATTCTTTCTTTTCGTGATCTCATTATTTAATTATCTGGCCTATTTTGCAGAAATTTAGATAGATAGATAGATACTTTATTAATCCCAAGGGGAAATTCATAAAAAAATTTTTGCTACGGGTGACCAAAAATGGCAGAACCAAAGAAATGCAAAATAGCGAGTGCAGAAAATTTCAGACCTGGTGGAAAAATGAATTTTTTTCCTAGAAGTCTGCTTGATTTGCAATGAAACTACGGCAGTGATTTGCAAGCATTTGTATTTTTTGCCATAGCTGTACCTGTTTATGTTTCTGTTGTCATTTTCTATTTACGTAGCCCTTACTGTAGAGTTTGATCCTTTAACTTTATTCAACTCCTAACGACTGGCAATGGGCTGTGCAGACACGGGTGCAAATGACACTAAAAGAGAGCCATTCTCACTCGCCTGCTCATTAGGAATCGTCTCGTTACAAATGAGCAGAGGAGTGAATGCAGTACTGAAGTAACGGGCTCCAGTAAGTGCTCAGTGTTGTCAGCAGTCGATTTAAGTTTATGGAGCAAAGTGTGAATTTCAAAGAAAATGGCAAACAGGGTGTAAGCATTTGGCAAAAATACTAATATTTTAGAATGTCTTAGAACAATACAATAATAAAGGACATCTCCTTAAACAGTGAGAAGGTAAGAGTAACACACTGCTTGGAAATCCGTTAGAATGATTATGTGCAACCACAGGGGTCCCCAAGGACTGAACTTGGGAACCTCAGATTTAAAATATTTTTGGCAGAAACCGGGACGAGGCAAACGGGATCAGAGCTATGACAAAATAAAATGTTACTTTATTGACATAACATTAGGCGTATGGAATTTGATTTGGCAAAGCTCACACAAAACAACGCAACATCCGTCAAATGCCCACTTTACCAGCAGTGCAGGGGACTCGGGTGGTCACGATGGCGAGTTCTTACAGCTCTGCTTAATTGCACGAGCACAGTTATGAAACGAGGAAGTCCTAAGCTGGTCACCAGACAGAGGAAGAGCGACCAGAGGGGCAGTGGGGTGTGATGGCTCAGATAAGATCTTAATGGCTGTACCTTTGAGTCTGGCAAAGCAGAGTGAATCCACAGTGAGGGGATGACGACGGTTGGTTTTTTTGCGAAGCTGTGTGCACCAGGCTCTCCACCTGTTCCCTGACTTCTGAAGAGATACAGGGTGGCGCAGCTAGATGTGCTAATCATAGTGGATCACTCAGGTCATGAAGAGGTCGATCCTTTTCTTTCAAAAACTGCACAATTTCTGATCGCAGGAAATAGAACCGCTGCAGCACGGAGACGCGGCTCAGCCAGCGTACATCAAAATGGTAGAGGAGGTCCTCATATTCAGCATCGATGTCGGATAGGAAAGCTTGAAATTCTCTGTGGTAGAGCCCCAGTGTTTGAGTCATGATGACAGTTTTCACAGCGGCGTTCATCACATTACCAAGCACAATAGGGCTCCTTGGTGGATGTGCATTTTAACCGCTGTCATGGATGCCAGGGGCGATGACCCGGCCAGGATGCCTTGGAAGACCGGAAGTTGGTGTGCGCCCATCTGGGATCACGTGGGGGCCGCCTTCCTGGTTGCTCTGGGGGCCACGGACACAGACAGGTGGACATGTTGTTACTCACCACCGCACGTTTATTATGTACAATATTTACAATGATTTGGTCACTCAGACCCAATTCAATAAAGTGCACAAACCCCAACACACACAGCCCTGGCCACAAATGCCTTCTTCTCGGGCCGCCTCCACTCTCCTCTCTTGCCTCGTCCTTCTTCCACCCGACTTTAGCCCTGAATGAAGAGAGACGGCCCCTTTTATATTCTCCCGGATGAGCTCCAGGTGATTCCTGACACTCCTTCGTTGGCCACGCCCCAGCGTGGCGGAAGTGCCGGCTGTCCTCCCGGCAGCTCTCTGGGTGCCGTCTTAAATCTTCCCCGCAGCACTTCCACTGACCACGGGCCCCTACAGGGTGGAGCTTCCATGCCCTGTACCCGTGGCCCCCAGAGCAACCAGGAAGGTGGCCCCCATGTGATCCCAGATGGGTGCTCACCCACTTCCGGTCTTCCAAGGCATCCCGGCTGGGTCATCGCCCTTGGCATCCACGACAACGCCTCACCTCCACTCTCTTGCACCACAGATGCCATTCCTTTGTGCTCGCTGGAGCCCCATCTGTTGTAACTCCACATAGCTTGTCCCATTTAAGTCCCATCTTGTCAAGTGCATCTGACACAGCTTCAAAAATGTCCTTACCCATTGTTCCCTTTAGACTCCGAAGAACAAGTAGCTCCTCCGTAATGTAAAAGTTATCATCAACTCCCCCGTGGTGTCTGTGCTCTCATCACATGTAATCGAGTAAAAATCAAAAGCACAAGCTTTATCTGACGCTGGATGTTTTAAGTTAGATGACAATTCTTCAGTTCAGTGCACAACTGTGTTTCTGGACAACCTAATGTTGTTGAATTCCTGCATTTTCTCCGGGCACGTTATTCCTGTGATTTTAGTGACGCACTGTTTTATGAAGTCACCACCTGAGAAAGGTTTCCCATGTCAGGCAATGAGTTGTACAGTAATCCCTCGCTATATCGCGCTTCGACTTTCGCGGCTTCACTCCATCGCGGATTTTAAATGTAAGCATATCTAAATATATATCACAGATTTTTCGCTTGTTTGCGGATTTCTGCAGACAGTGGGTCTTTTAATTTATGGTACATGCTTCCTCAGTTTGTTTGCCCAGTTAATTTTATACAAGGGACGCTATTGGCGGATGGCTTAGAAGCTACCCAATCAGAGCTTGTATTACGTATTAACTAAAACTCCTCAATGATATATGATAGGCTTCCCGCGCGGTGCTCGATTGTTTGCTTCTCTCTACCTCTCTCACTCTCTCTGCCTGACGGAGGGGGTGTGAGCAGAGGGGCTGTTTGCACAGAGGACACGGACGCTCCTCTACAAAATGCTGCTTTATCGCGGTGCTCAGCATACTTAAAAGCCCAAAAGCACGTATTGATTTTTTGATTGTTTGCTTTTCTCTTCTCTCTCTCTGACATTCTCTGCTCCTGACGGCGCTCCTTTGAAGAGAAGATATATTTGCATTCTTTTAATTGTGAGAAAGAACTGTCATCTCTGTCTTGTCATGGAGCACAGTTTAAACGTTTGACTAAAGGGTGTTATTTCATGTCTAGAGGGCTCTAATAATGTTAACAGGGTGGGAGAGTTTATAAGGGCTTAAAATATATAAAAATAACCATACAAACATATGGTTTCTACTTCGCGGATTTTCACCTATCGCGGGGGGTCTGGAACGCAACCCCCGTGATCAAGGAGGGATTACTGTACTGCCTCATAACTGGCCAATGTGGCATCTTCTTGTGTTTTGTTAGCACGGAAAAAATACTGTTGTTGAGCTAGCAGACTGGCTGCCATTTGGTTAACTTTCTGTTCTCGCTCAGCACCAGTGTAGGACGTGTAAGTCGGATGCTTGGTTTTGTCGTGTCGTCGCACATTATACCCTTTCATCACTGCTATAGTTTCATTGCAAATCAAACAGACACACTTCCCCTTGACTTCTAGGAAGAAATGTATTTTCCCACCGGGTTTTAAATTTTCTGCACTCACTTGCTATTTTGCGTTTCTTTGGTTCTGCCATTTTTAGTCACCCGTAGCAAAATTTTTTTTTGGTTGCGCTAGTTTTGTGAAGACGCTGCCTTGATCAAGACAGTAGCTCCGCTTTGTGCTAAAACTAAGAAGTACAATACGGTTAAGAACAAGTTTCGTGTGTGGGACATATTTCATTATCTCTCTCTATTATATAAAACAATCTTTCGGCCTAACGGGATTTTTAAGGAGACGAGACTTTTTGGAAAAGATTTTTTCAATTCCCGCGAGATGAAAATATTGCCGTCACGCCCTCCCAGCAACCATTTTCAAACAAGACCATGGTCCTCTCACCTTTCATTCGTGTGAATGCTTTTGTCAGACATACTTTCAGCACTCTCAGCTCTTATAAATTTTAATATTTTCCTCACTTTAAGTTCCCAATTAAAGAAGACTTATTATGTCCAAATCATATTGAAGAATTTCATCACGAAGGGTTATCAACAGAAAAAATGAGTACACAGGCATTCCTGTAGGACCTAGAAACGAGGAAATCAAACAAATTTACGCCAAAAATGTCGATCAGTTACACGGTAAAATGGTTAAACGCATATCGATAGACTATGCTGAAACAGTTGGTGGTGATCTCGTGGAAGATGAAAACAACTTACAATTTTACGAACAATAACTACAACCGTTAACACCATCCGGTCTTCCACCGCACGAATTACTGTAGAAAGGTAATGTAGTACATCTTCTGCAGATAACATTACACAACAAAGGAGATCTTGGCATGCCATTTGTATTAAAATGTTAACAGTTTCCCATTAGAATAGCTTTTGCAGAGACAATTAACAAATCTCAGAGCCAAACATTCGAAAAACTCGTTTTATTTAACAGAGAGAAAGAAACGAAATTCAATACGTCGTGTGGATACAAATGTAACACTTCACATGAAAATTTAAATCTGTTTAAATTGTACATCCACATCCCCATACGGGAGAGGGAGAACCACAAAGAAGCTAGCGAGTGAAGCAAGCAGGGGGCAAAGCCCCCTAGTATTTTTAGAATTTGCTGTGGGCCAATTAAAAATGGACCACAGACCACAGTTGGTCCTTGGGCTGTAGTCTGGACACCCCTGTTCTAGCTCATTCTACATCATCTGGAAGCTTTTTATTTCTATCATCCATCCATCCATTATCCAACCCGCTATATCGTAACTACAGGGTCACGGGGGTCTGCTGGAGCCAATCCCAGCCAACACTGGGTGCAAGGCAGTAAACAAACACTGGGCAGGGTGCCAGCCTACCGCAGGGCGCACACACACACACACTAGGGACAATTTAGAATCGCCAATGCACCTAACATGCATGTCTTTGGACTGTGGGAGGAAACCTATTTCTGTCATTAATACTAAAAATAGTGGCAGCCCCAGCACTGAAAAAGTTCCCCTCACCATAGCCCTTTGTTTCTGGTGTTTGAGCCATTTTTGTACCCACCTGCAGATTGCGCCCTGAATTCCCACTTTTTTTAGTTTGATTGCTAACCTTTCACATGCTGTCTTATCAAAAGCCTCCAAAAATCAAGATAAATTAGCATACACTTATATTGCTTTCTCACAGAATTCCAGCACATTAGTGAAAGACGACCTTCCGTGTCTGAGCCCATGGTGAGTATTTATTAATTCTCTTGATCTAGTCGTTCATTGCTCAATTTTTTCCTTAAGAATTGCCTCCATTAATTTGCCTGTGATGCACATTATAAGCTTACTAGTCTGTAGTTACTTGGATCAGCCCGATGACCCTTTTTGTGCAACAGCACAAGGCGAGTGGGACAATAACTGACATTAAAAACTTGGATGCACACAAAAAGGCGAGCGAAATGTGCATACAGAACTTCACTTTCAAACATCAGGATTTATGAAATTGAAGATTGATGTGGGGAAGTGCGTGTATTTATAGCAACTCAGCCCCATGCCTACGCAACATTTCGGAGAAACAGGGAAATGATGACTGAAAGGCAGCCAACAGAATGATAACTCACATGTATAATAATTCATATCACTGAGCTGTTATTATAATGTGCGTTGATGTGACAAACATATTACTCCTCAAAAACAACGAATATGAATCACAGCCCGTGTTTTAGTTCCCTTTTAAGAGTGTCAATGCTGCGTATTTGCACTGAAGAACTTTTTTTGGTCTTTCCTCAGTTTAAATTGGCGGCCTGTTGTCACTTTTCAGGGATATCTCTGCCACATTTCTCTCTGCCATGCCTACTGTGACCGACAGAGCACTACATTAAGTTTTTAAACAGTGTGGGTGTACATACACCAAAAAAAAGAAAAACACATTTTTGCTAATATAAAAAGGCAATTTGTAGCCGAGTCCAACTCTCCTAATGGCCTAACGTAATTGGAGCACTTTACTGCAATAAGGGCACCCAGCGAGAATGAAGTTGCTTTTGTTAACTGTCATCCAAGATGTGACTGCCACCCATTGTGTCTCAGTGGCCTGGATCAACCTGTAATTCATGTATTGAGAGACGTCATGTTACTGACCCCCACGATGTACATGATATTGTGCTCTCAGTTGCAAAGCACAGCCAGATACTCTTGAATGCAGGTGGCGGGGTCTCCTGGTATAAGGAGGGAGCTGCACTACCAGCCAATGAAGTTCTGCAGCATCGTGATTGCATAAATATGAGTCTGATTAGCATGCTTCACATATGGATGCTTCACAGAGGCGTTTAAGGTACAATCACGTACACATATGTATAAGGAGATTGTGATTCATAAACCAGTAAAACACCTAGAAATGTGCATACCCCAGGTTTTATATATCAGACTTTTTGTCATGTGCATATATTCACACTCGAGTCCACACCAAGTTTTATAAATGAAGCCCCTGGAACGTGAAAGTTTTCAACAGTTCTGCCATTGATATTAAAAGAGGAGATCATGCACCACACTTCAAATTCTCCATCAATGCATTTGTCTTCTTGGAAGTTTAATTCCAACTTATTTAGGACACACTCTCTCTCTGTCTTATTCTTCTGCTTAATTCCCAGACTTGTCTTTTAACTGCCTCTCTATCTTGGTACCACCTTCACACTTAACCAGCCTGAATATATTTTTAACTAGAACATTTATATGCTACCCATGTAAAACAGGGGACTGGACAGATTGAAATCTAATTAATAAACATTAACCTCAGCATATTCAGCCTTAATGTTTGCAGTGTCTTGGAATACATTTTGTAATACATATAGTGATAAAAAACACTGCATTTTTCATTCCAACAGATAGGGCCACACAAACATTAGCAACTTTTACAAATGCCATACCACATAGCATATAACTGAGATATAGCAACCGGGCCGACACTTGACCTTCTATTAAGATGAATAGGCAGTGGCCCCTGCTAGCACTTATCGCTTACAGACACCACTTTTTGACATCACCAACATGCCCACTGTAAAGTATGGTGATGCTGTGGGTGGTTTCTCTTCCAAATGCCCTGGGAACCTTGGTAAGGGTGCATGGCATGAACTCCTTGAAATATCAGGACATTTCAAATCAAAATCTGGTGGCCTCTGCCAGAAAACTGAAGATGGGTCATCATTGGGTCATCCAGCAGGATAATGACCCTAAAAAATATGGCAACATCTACACAAAAATGGCTCTGCAGACAGAAAATCAAACTCCTTCCATGGCCATTTCAGTCCCCAGACCTCAGCCCCATTGAAAACCTGTGGGGTGAGCTGAAGAGGAGAGGACCCAGGACTCTGGACAATCTAGAAAGATTGTGCAAAGAGGAATGGTCAAATATCCATTTCTCTGTATTCTCCAACCTTGTGAAATGTCACTGGAGAAGATCAAGTGCTGTCTTGTTGGCAAAAGGGGGTTGTACAGAATATTAACAGCAGGGGTGCCAATAATTGTGGCACACATGATTTCATGTAAAAATGTATTTCTTTATTTGGGATTTTTTTCCCGATGAATAAATGTGCTTCAATTAAAGGTTGGATTTTTCTCTTTTTTGTGTTGTGAGCTTATATTTTTTTGGAAAATAAAGAATGTATTAGAATCTAAAGAACACATGTTAACCAGGGGTGCCAATAATTGTGGAGGGAGCTATACACTGTATATACGGTATTTAAATTGTTCAAAGAGCTGTAATATCACTACAATGTAATGTATTCTGTGTCCCGTTGGCGTTAAGAGAAAGCCCGTTTAAGAAGTAAGTAGTGATTCACACACATAGAGCACATAGAATATGAAACATTTAACGTGCTACTTTACCTACGATGGGATTTGCGAAACTGGTAAACAATTTTAAGATGATGTTTATGACGTTCTACTTTAATGACAAAATAAACTATGTGATTAAAGTGGAAATTTCAAAATTAAAGTTGACATTTCAAGCTTTTTTCCCCACTGTATCGCTTTTTTTTTTTTCTTTTCTCTGTACCCTAATAAGCTTCCATATGACACTCAGACGGTGGGCTACGACTTGCCCTTTCACGGTGACTTTGATATCTGACTTCTTTTTTTATTTCGGGCACTGTGCCACTTTCTGAACTTGAACTTTCGATCAGCTTCCTTTTGCTGTTTATACAATTGCTTAAACCAACAAACAGTACGTTTTTCATTACCTCCACTTGACATTTGCTGAAATTCTTATTTGTTCCCTGTGCTTTTGCCATTCTCTTTTCACAGAACGCTCTACTTAAGTGAGTATTTATATTGATTTGCATTTTCAAAGAGGCATAATTCTGGAAAGAGACAGAGTGGGGCTGCAGGCGCATGCACAAGCGTTACATTTCATACTGACTGGGATTGATGTAGCAGAAGTGTGTGGAAGTTGGCTTACGCACAGTTTTGTGCATCTGAATTTTTTTTTGTGCATACTCACATTTCGACTTTTGTCTGTACGCCATGTTTTGGTATGAATTCTATACACGGCGTTATGCATGAGGCTCCTGGTCTGTTTCTCAAGTTGACTCAAGTCTAGAACTAAACAAAAATGTATTGTTAGACATTCTAAGAGATGACAAATGTTTAAGATCTCTTTCAAACCTTTACCCAAACAATGTGGGGGTCCTCGTCTAAACTCTCAAAGGGGCTTTGTATACCCCAGAATTACACATTACTCTGGCCTAATAATTTCTGTTGAACCTTACTTAAATTTTCATATGCAGCTAACAAGCTGTGAACACAAATGACACACACCTACAGTAAACTCCTTTTAAAAGTTGCATAGGGCTCACTATACACAAGCTTTTCTCTCACATATATAAAATACTTGATTACATAAACCCCCTCCTTACAAACATTTGGCACTGTCGCGCAGTTTTGCTCCAAATGGCCCTAACCAGGGTCCCCAGACGTCGGTTCAACAAACGACATTACACCTACTACAACAACAAAATTTATTTATATAGCACATTTTCATACAAATAATGCAGCTCAAAGTGCTTTACACGATGAATACTAGACACATAGATCAAATTTGAAATGCGCAAAGTAGCCGAGTGAGTGGAGACTAGGCATCCATCGAACTCGTTTGGTACGTTATTTCAATACCCGATCCGCAAACCTTCTAAAAGTGGACACGTTTTTTATTTACATGCTGCTACAGAAATATTTAACAATACGGCTGTCTTTTCAGCATACAATCATAAAACTTCGACCAAATTGTCACCCAGTGAAGCTTTACACTCCTAGCGACCCCCACCCCTTTTCCCTCAGCTTGCTTGTCCACGTCTTGTACCCGTGGCAGAAAGCGCAGTCACGTGAAACGCCGACAAAACTTGGACGAAGGCTGGACCGTACCAACTAACTTCGCAAATTCGGGGTGGAGACAT
This sequence comes from Polypterus senegalus, assembly GCF_016835505.1. NCBI lineage: Eukaryota > Metazoa > Chordata > Cladistia > Polypteriformes > Polypteridae > Polypterus > Polypterus senegalus. The sequence continues at coordinate 75,212,981 of NC_053166.1, read as the reverse complement.
ACGAATCTACTCCTCGCCAACAACGACATAAGAATTATTTAGTATAGTTAATATATATTTTTATGACATAATAGAAACATACATTCTATTAGAGATCAAGCAAGGAAAGGGATGCAATTTTTCAAAATAGTATTTCCTAAAGTCGCAAGGTCTTATGGGACCTGAAGTTCTCCAACTCTGAAACTTCTGCAAAAAGCTTCGGTGAAGATAAAAGCAAGGACTACTGAGACCCACAATGCTTCTTTCGTACGCGATTTTGTTGCTGTATGTTGAGAATGGGAGTCTAAGGAGATATTTCCCGCTCAACAATATATCCTTTAAGTTGCAGACGCATCAAATTGTGTCTTTAAAATAACTAGCAAGCAGGGAAATTTTCTGGGTTCTTTTTCGGCGTGAAAAACGAGGCCTTTGAGATATCTTGGGAGTTGTAGTTCAGTGCTTCCGCTTGTTACAGTCCTCAACTCCGTTAATTCCTTGCACAGAGGACTCAAACTCCCAGAATCCTGCGAGCGCACTCTTCCCCCTTCGCCGAGAGACCACAACATGGCGGACATTGCATGAAGAACTTCAACATGCATCTCTGAGAGAGGGGCTTGGGAGAGACCAATTTTACCCCCCTCACAACCGAACAAATCTAAAGCTGTATTTTCCATCCACGTATTTGGAATTATCTCTCCCTATCCCAGAGTTGACAACATCGCAACCTTACAGAAAAAAATAAGTAGGCGGAGGGGGGGCTTAATCATTAAGAATAACACCCCCCGATCCATTAATTACTTTTCCCAGCAGTTCTGAGAAACGCCAAGTTACGCTTCGTTCCTTTCGGGTACGGGAGGCTGCCATGGGAGTGCAAGGCTTTCAGGAGTACGTGGAAAAACGATGCCCGGGCGCCGCAGTGCCCGTCGACCTGCTCAAGCTCGCCCGGACAGTGGCCCGTCAGCAGCAGCAGCCACCACCGCCGCCGCACCCGCACCCACCTCCGCTGGCCCCGCCGCCTCCACCACCTGCTAGAGTGCTCATCGATGCGGACTCCGGCTTGCAGAGGCTCTATGGAGGCTACCAAACGGACTGGGCCTGCGGCGGCCAGTGGAATGCCATGCTCGGATATCTGGCCGCGCTGTCGCAGGCCTGCCTCTATCAGGGGGGCCTGGAGTTGGTGGTCATGTTCAACGGGACATTGGGCAAGGAGCGCTGGCCCGAGTGGGCGCGCCGGGCGCAAGGGGAGCGCCAGACAGCTCAGCTCATCGTCAACCACATCGCCAACAAGGGCACCCCGCCACCTCGAGCTTGGTTTTTACCCCCCGCTTGTCTCAGCCACTGCATCAGGCTGGCGATGGTTCGATTTCGAGTGCGGGTAAGAAAAAGGAGGTGTTTATTTTTGGGAGGGAGGTGGGTACAGATTAAGAGTTTTGAGAGTATGAGGTGTGATAGATGTTTGGATTAGACTGGCCATACAGTACTAAGACCCTCAGCCATTTGGCAGCGGTAGGATACAAGTGTTCATTTTGCAATTACACCACCATAGCTACTGCTTGTTCTGTACAGTCCGGACCATCCGATTGAGTCCAAAGCGACTATGTTAAAAATTGGTGCCAGAGATGTGGCCTGCCTGGCGTGGTTTTAGAGAAACCGTACCGACAGCTTGAAAACGCTGGGTACTTGTAGACAGAAATGTGTAGAACAGGGCCTATCCTCCAACCTACCATACTTCTCAAATCCTAATGTCACATCTTTAGTATTTATTAAACGGGCCAGAACAGGGTCAGCCTTGTGCAGAATGTGGCCAAACCACACTTCTCATAGGCATTCCTAACTGTGGGTCAGTTGGTGCCTTTGGTGGGCTAGCCTCCAACCTTTGTCATTCCTGACTTGTCTCGGAGGTGTGTTTTAATGATCACTTTGAGCCTCAAATCACACAGGCGCTGCGTTCACGTGCTGTGGGAATTTTTGGAGTTAACCACTTGTGACATCTCCCTGTCCCACCTCGTTCAGTTCAAGTGCACGGTGTGTCTTGGGGAATGTGAGATGAGCTCTGTTGATTTGTGGCTCAGTCCAGTTGAAAAACCGTTAAAGATTAGCTCTTACTTTTTATGAATAGAAGAAGCAGACTACATACAAAAAGAACCATATGGTGAAATGACCAGAGGGTTTTTTTTATTTTATTTTATTTTAATTTCCAAATTTTTCAAATTGACAAAACATACTAAGAAAATAATTACAATTAAAGGGAAGCTACATATTTGGTTTCTTCATTATAAAGAAATGAGTTTAGAGGTCAGCATTATGTTACAGTGCTACTAATTCAGATAATGGTTATCTTCGAATTGTTGCAGGGGGGCACTACTCTTCAGATGAGCATTCAAATGTGATTTCTCACTGGAAAATCTGTCTCATAGGACACCATCCCAGCAGCTGTGTGTGTGTGTGTGTGTTTTTTTTTTTCCCTCTCTCACCCAGTTATGTGCCATTGTGCCACAGCAAGATTTTTTTTAGAATGGTGTTCTATGATCCATTTCTAAATGGATACTCTTCAGTTAGAAAAACGTCTTTACGGTTCTTTGAACTCCTTTCTCAGTTGGATTTAGCAAGTCATTTTAAATCGGGCAGTCGTATTATTTTGCTTTGCTGTAAAAATGCTTGCAAAAAGAGCAATAAGGATCCCTTAATGTATGCTAACTATTTTGAGTCTGAAGGGTGAATTGTGCAGAATCAGCAAAGGTTTGAAACAACTTGTCTAGCAAAGGTCAGTAGTTTTGGTCATTCCAGATTCCATGATGTTTGAAAGTCAGTTTATTATAAACAGAGGTGCATTGCCACTGCTGCTTATATCATGCTAAAGCCCCCCCCAATTCTCAGTATTTGTGTCATTATATAACTATCTCCAGTCAAAGACAAGTCCGTGACCCCAAACTGAACCTGAACCGGCAGGTGTTAAAAGAGAGTCTGGCTGTAGAATTGAACTTAGGCTAGTATGAGGTGACTGGCTGGAAATTTTAAAAGTAAGGTAAAAGGGCAGAAACAGATACAGAACCGAAAGACTAATTTTAATTATGTTTTGTATTTGCAGCCTTTATTTTTCATATTGTAGTTATTGTATAGTGTACTGGGCTCAAAAGTGGGATTTCACTTCACAAGAATGACTTAATTTGATTGGAAGATCCACTTGTCTGTCCTAGCAGAATGCTATATCTTAGATGACTGGTTTTCAGAGTCCACAGAGCAAGCCAGCATCCAAGTTTAGATTGGGAGTGATGAGGGTGCTGGTTGTTAAGATCAATTGCTGTTGGACTTTTGCATACCAGTTAGATTTTTCTAAGTATATCATCCTAGTGCTTCATGCAGACTTATTCTGAGGATGCCAGTTTGCTTTAAGTAGGAGTGTCGTATTCAGATTTGAATTTAGAATTTATTTGACATTCTTTAACATTCTGTATGTTCAAAATGAAATTGAAAAGTTCAGCTCTCCATACATTGATCATTTCATGTTAATTTTTTCCTGAACTGGCACTGCGAGGTGCATGATTCTGTTTCTGGCCATGAAAGTTATTGCCAGAATTCACATGAACATACTGGGAGAGCTGTTCAGATTATGTGTTTGTCTCTTGGCGTAGTCATGTAAACTCTCCCCAGTAGTAACAAAGCACCATCTGCACCATGGTCTCATCCATGAATGACTAATAAATATTACGGGGTGATTTAACGTATTGAATCTGTTATAGAGAAGAAAGCCAACCAAATAGAAGTGAGGGCTGTCATTAATGGTGTGTTTTGGAGGTTTAATCAAAATTATTTTACAGTCACATTGAAGTAACTGTTGATTTATTTGTTCTTTGTTTTATGCAGAAAGTAATTAAACGGTAGACGTTATTTGTTAATATAACGGGAAAGCTAAATCCATTGGGTATGTCTTGCATTAAATACAGCACAATGACAAGATGTTATTTCTGCTCAAGTTGTTTTTTTTATTTTTAATATGTTCAATTGAAGTGAGAGATGTGCAATTCTGCTAATTTGCATGATATGAGTTTTGCCAAATTATTGCAATTATAAGAGCGTTTACTTAATTTTTCCATAGCATGCAAATGCAGCAGTGGTGCTTGTGGAGCAGCCAAAGGCTCCATGTAAAGTACTTGTATAATTTTGCCTTGAGTCACTGTTGAATAAATTAAAGCATTACTAGATCCAGTACCAATGTGCAGCAGTATCCATTAGAGGACAGCTACATGGACCGTTGAACAATCTGATGATGGTGAGGGCAGGAGGTGTCATCTGTGCTACTCTCTCTGAAATATGCCACCACAGCGTTGTGCAGTCTGCAGTACCTGTCTCAATTGTATATCCCTTTTCAGCAATTGTACTTTCAAAACATATGAATGAAATGCAAAGACGGCCATCTAAAGAAAGTACACCATGAATATTTCTCTGTGGAGGTGATACTTGTATCACAGTGTTTCTCAACTCAAACCCCTGAAGTTTAAGGCAAATGTAGGTAAATGCACCATAAAAGCAAAAGTGTGCGACCTCCTTTCAAATGTAAACACTGTTGCTAATATTATATCTCATAAGTGATAGGCCAAGAAACCACAAATAGACAATAAGTCTGCCATTGCAGTTTCGTTTGGTGCGAAAAAAACAACATGGAAATAACAGAACCAACAGAAGCAGATTTTCAGTTCTACTGTAGTAGGGACAAGTACATACCACTTCACGTGAATCTTAGAGATTGATTGGTTGAAGACAAATAAGTATCTGGGGCCGGCACAACTGACATGGGTATGTCTGCTATATCTGTGCCTTCAGAAGAAACATTTTCTACAGTAAGACTCATTGTAAACAGTAGTGCTGGGCGGTATACCGGTTCATACCAAAAAAACGTTTATTTTTGTTATGATATGGATTTTTCTTATACCGGAACACTGGTTTAAATAGCCTAAACAATGTTCAGAACGTCACGCAGCGGGAAACAGTCCAAGGGGGGACCTTTTTCACTGCTGCACCGCTAAACAGGCATGTGACAGAGTACATGCGTTGGTGGAGGTATTGAGCAGTGAAAATGAACAGAGAACATTCCTAAATGGAAGCTGTAGCAGACGATAAAGTTGAACTTGAGGACACAGAAGAACTTTTGACAAAAAAAGATGCCGTGTCTGTTGTCTGAAGATACTTTGGTTTTAAAAGTTCGTATGTGGACCATTATTTTCAAATGTGTGAATACTGTTTCTATACTACTGGATAATACTGCAAGCCAAGTTGTACTTGTTTTTATTTTTTTTTTCTCAATACTGTGTAATAGTGTGACGATGCCGGTCCCCTACAGACCCCCTCTTCCCACATGGGGGAGTCTGTTGAACCAACACTGTCGATAATTATGACCGAGATGAGCTGAGAAATCTCATTGAAGCCAGGGGATGGTAGAAAGTGCTCAAGTGCTTTTGTCAAAAACAGTCAAAAGTAAAACCAAAAGTGTCCATTGTGCAGTGTTCAGAAAAATACAGTACCCAAATATATAGCAAATTCATAAAACCAGTGAAATTTGGGGATAAAATCTATAATAAATACCTCCATTAAAATAGAGGTTAAAATGCAGTCTCTCTCCTCGCCCGATCACAGCACACCACCTTCTCTCTCCACGGCTCATCCTTTAAGGGCGTTGCTGGGAGAGCCTTTGCAGCATGAACTGCTTTTTGCCATCTCCTGTCTTGGCTGGCGCCACACTGCGCAGCAGACTGTCCGAGGTTGGCACACCTCCCGTCTTCCTTCGCTCACTCAGTCGCTCCTCAGATCCATTGGGAGGTCTTATATTTCGCTCGCCCCACTCTTACACGCTTAGTCAGTGGGATGAGCCAGCCCCTAGATCGCCTCAGCCTGTGCTGCCTTCACCTTCCTGGTGTCTTATCGTCTCCCATGACTGCCTTTTCCCTTCTTTAACCTCCTTGTGTTCTATCTTTTCTTTTTTGCTTCCCCGTATCCTGCTGGCCCATAAATATACATCTCCATGGACGCAACGCCTTATTCACACGCCGCAGTAAGCCAATGAAGCAATAGAGAACGATCGGGTGTGACTCGCCCCAATCGCCTCATCTCATTTGAAGTAATAGTATTATTACTGGAAGTTGCACTATTATTTATTTTATTGTTATTGTTTATTAATTTAAATATTATGCAGTTTAATGATGATAAAGTTGTTTAAAAAGTCACTTTAACATGTCCGTGGACAGAGACTGTTAACATTAATAGAAAGTATAGTTGGTTTCCAAAAAATATTTACTATTTATTCCTTTTCTAAGACTGGTTCAGTGCAATAGAACTTTTGACAAGCACCTCTGGATATTTTACTAAGTCTAAATGCCTCTTTGGATGGTTGACAATATGTTGTCAAAATTTTAGTTTAAGTTGTTTGCAAAATTTGTTCAATAAAAAGGTTCATTTTGACTGCAACTGTCATGCAATGTGATTCCTTCTCTTCATTAGTGCCATCCCCTTGAAAACTATCACTTTACGGGGCCATGCAAACCTGTATTAATACTTGTGTGCACATTAAAATGTTTTTTTGTACAGTGTACCATTCTCATGACGGTGGAATAGGTTATTCTTAGCCAGTCTACAGCAGTAATTGCAGTGGAAAATGTGGTTAACTCATACATGGGAAAAAAATACCGTTGTACAATTTTGAAAAATACCGTGATAAAGAATTTTGGTCATGCCGCCCAGCACTAGTAAACAGACTGCTCTCTTGTCTTCACCCAGATCACACAAACATATTATTTTTTGTTAAATATAAACAGATTTTTAAGAGGGGTTGCTGCTAAATTCTCAACGGTTGCAATCAATTTTTAACGTGGGGTAGTTTGTAAAGCATGCTATAAATATCAAAGACTTTTGTAGCCTACAGTATGTATACTACTGCTGTAGCCTTTTAGTCTGAATTATTAAATGAAACAATTACTGCCCTTAAGTGTTATTACTTTATTGTTGTAAACTCTTGGCTTTTCAACACGTATCTAAATACTGTAATTTAAGAAATGTCATAATCTTGAAAATTCAGGTGGAAATTATGCCTGACATGCTTGTCCTTTGTGTTACTAAAGTGATACCAAAGCACTTTAATCTATAATGTAGAATTTACCATTTTTCAAACTTTCAGCTGCCTATACTTGTGCAGCATAAATGGGGGCAGAATGACATTACTAGCTCTTTGGTTCCATCTAATTTAGTATATATCAATAACATTTGAAATTAAAAAAAAAAAACATTGTCAAAATACGATAAAAGCACATTTTATACGTTACCTAGCTGTCCCCTGCAGCTCCGCCAATGTAGTAGTGAAACAGGGCAGTCTTTAAAAATGAAAAAAAATGTAATTCTGGCTAAGTGGAAGGTAGGTACGCTCCATCGTCAAACATTGGCACTGTATCTGATCGTGTTGAGCTCTGACGGCGTCCTCCACGTGGAGAGAATAGCATGTGACTGTGATATCTGTGGCAGTCGGCAGCTACTCTAAAACACACACAGCTATGATACGTATCTCTCCCAAAAAGTTAAACATTACTCCTTAACAATCTGTAGATAATAATGTCTGTTGAACAAACAAGTATTGCTAGCTAAGCGCAGGCAAGGTATGCTCCAACACATGGTAGACCAACTGGAATGGAGGCTAGTGAGTGAGGAGGGCCTCGGTCTGCAGTCACTCTGTCGGATTTGCGGAAATAAATCAGACCGATGTTGGATTTCATATATAAATCCGAAGCCGCGGGGGATGGCTAATGTGTGTGTGTGTGTATATGTATGTGTATATATGTATATATATATTATACATAAACAAATACACTAGCCATCCCCCGAGGCTTCGCCCGCATATTAGTGAAACAAGACAGTGAGGGGGGCCCCACCCAGCTCTCTACTCTTGATGTCACTCTTCCCTATCCCCTTGGCCCACAGTCTCTGTCTCGGATTAGCACGAATATATCGCTCCTGCAAGTAAACTATAAATCTTAGCACAATGAGAGAAGTTGCAAAATCAACCAGAATGTTCAAGCAAATTATAGAAAAAAAATCTAAATCCGTTAAGTAGTTCTCTCGTACGCTATATAAATGGAGTTAAGGTTACACCCCAAGGCAGACAAGTGAGTGAGGAGGGCCCTGCCCCCCTCCCTGCAGCCCGATGAGTCTCTCTCGGATTTGCTCGAATAAATCTGTACCACAAGCGAACTATGATACTTAGCGCAATGAGAAAGTCGCAAAATCAACAGAATGTTCAAGCAAATTTTAGAAAATAACCCAATCTAAATCCGTTAAGTATTTCTCTTGTGAAAAGCGGACAGACATACAAACTGGTCTAAAAAACTGTAAGAAATTTCGCACATTTTTAAAACCGTTTCTTAGCGATCAAGTCCCAAGTCCTCATTGTTCAGGAGATTTCAAGATGAGTGAGTCAATAGGGAGCAGATTGAGGAGTCCCAGGAGAAGTGGATCTAGAATATGCTCTAGAGAGGAGCAGAATTAATGTCAGTAGGATCAAGACAATACATGTGTGTAAATAAAAAGGAGGTCAGAGAAATGGAGAGGTGGATGCAGGGGGTAGAGTTGGAGGAGGTTGATGAGTTTAAATACTTGTGATCAACTTTACAGAGTAATGGGAAGTGTGAAAGAGAGTGCAGGCAGGGTGGAGTGGCTGGAGTGGTTGTCCAGCTCAGGTTGGACAATTTGGAGACGAAACCAGAGGGACAAGATTGTGTTGTTTTGGATATGTGCAGAGAAGAGATGCCGAGTATATCATGAGAACGATGCTAGGGATGGAGCTGCCAGGCAAGAAGATAAGAGAAAGGCCTAAGAGGAGATTTATGGATGTAGTGAGAGATGACATGCAGGTGGGCGGATGTGATAGAGAAAGATACAAAGGGCGGGAAGATATGGAAACAGATGATCCACTGTGGCGACCCCTATCGGGAACAGCCAAAAGAAGTACCCTATCTGCACTGGCTAAACATTATTTCTACTTGCTGCACCCACCTGCATAAGGCTTTGGATTCTGAAACGAAAGGCTGGTCATTCCATACCCATAGTGGACTGCCTTGTAGGAGACTATGAAATAAAGAAACAATTAAACAGTGATATTTAACTTAATCTGTTGGTATTGGTTTTCAAAGGAGAGATGTAAAAGGTAGATCAAGTCTCTTGTCAACTTTCTTTGTAAATGAGTGACTTTGACGTGAAATTAGAAAATAAAAAGCATTTTATCTTACTTTTTAACAAATGCAAGTAAAAACTAATAATAGTAACGGGAGGATTTCACAGTGACTTTTAAAGCAAAAAAAAAAGAGCGAGAGAGTGAAATATGATTATATTGTGCTTTATGTTAGCCCATAATGCTAAATGAGTTGGTAATAATCAGTTCCCCTCTGGACGGACTCTTTAATGTTCTACATGGGTGAAAAATATAAGATAAAGCTCAGTTTAGAGTCAATGTGAAATAGCCTATAGGTGGTGCTAACAAAGTTGTGGCTTGAATGTATGTATTCAGTTCTTTAATGGTGGCTTCTGGGGTCCTATCTGTTAATGCCTTTATTAAGGTTTTTATCACTGTGGTAGACTTCGCTTTTGGTTAACCTCCTTAGAATTAAACATAAGTGTGACTGTAGCTCAGAATTCTATGCAATTCCAGTTAAATCCAAGTCAGGCTTGGAGTAACATTTAACGAAACACTTTACAGGGAGTGCAGAATTATTAGGCAAGTTGTATTTTTGAGGATTAATTTTAATATGGAACAAACACAGTGCTATCAGTCAATCCAAAATGTTAATAAACCTGAAACCTGAATGTTTCACAACGGAAATGTGAGTGTGAACATCATCAGGGGAATACATATGTGCACAATTATTAGGCAACTATTAGTGTGCAGATTTATTATGCAACTAAAGGAAAAATGAAAATTTTCCCATCTCACTTGTTTATTTTCATCTGTTATAGTGAGAATAATAAACAAACACCTCAAAATTTACAAATAAACATCTCTGACATTTAAAAAAAAATCAATCAATCAATCAATGACCAATATAGCCACCCTTCTTTCCAATAACAGTCATAAGCCTTTCCATTCATGGAGTCTGTCAGTTTCTTGATCTGTTGACGATCAGCTTTTTGTGGAGCAGTGACTACAGCCTCCCAGACACTCTTCAGAGAGGTGTATTGTTTTTCTCCCCCGTAAATCTAGCGTTTAAGAAGTGCCCACAAGTTCTCGATAGGGTTTAGGTCAGATGAGGAAGGGGGCCATGTCATTATTCCTTCATCTTTAAGGCCTTTACTGGCTGGCCACGCAGTGGAGAACTTCGATGCAAGTGATGGAGCATTGGCCTGCATAAAAATCATGGTCTTTTCCTGTATCACTGTTTGAAGAAAGTGTCTTCGAAAAACTGGCAGTAGGTTTGGGAGTTGATTTTGAGTTCATCTTCAATGCAAAAAGGTCCAACTAGCTCATCTTTAAAAATACCAGCTCATACCAGTACCCCACCTCCACGTTGGAGTGGAGCTCTGTGCCCATTACTGATCCACAGGTCCATCCATCTGGTCCATCAAGAGTCACTCTCATCTCATCGGTCCATAAAACCTTTGAAAAAATCTGTCTTCAGATATTTCTTGGCCCAGTTTTGACGTTTCAACTTATGTTTCTTGTTCAGTGGTGGTTGGGTTTCAGCCCTCCTTACCTTGGCCATGTCTTTGAGCACTGAACACCTTGTACTTCTGGGCACTCCAGGTAGGTTGCAGCTCTGGAATATGAAAGTACTGGAGGATAATGGGTTCCTGGTAGCTTCACGTTTGATTCTTCTCAAATCTTTGGCAGCTAATTTGCGTTTTTGTTCTCAACACGTTTCTTGCGACCCTGTTGACTATTTGCAACAAAATGTTTGATGGTTCTGTGATCACACACCAATATCTTAGCAATTCCAAAAGTGCTGCATCCCTTTGAAAGACTTTTTACAATTTTTGACTTTTCAGAGTCAGTTAAATCTCTTTTTTGGCCCATTTTGCCTGAGGAAAACTAGCTGCCTAATAATTCTGCACACCTTGATATAGGGTGTTGATCTCCTTAGGCCACACCCTCCCTCATTACACAAATACACATCACCTGACGTGCTTAAATCCAATAAGCATTCAAGTTAATACAGCTTGGAGTTGGAATATACGCATTAAAAATGATGATATGGTCAAAATACTCACTTGCCTAATAATTGTGCACACAGTGTATAGTGTTATGCCCAAATAACTCTTGGGTCCAGTTAATCTGCTACTATGTAGTGAATTAAATAACATCATGCTGCAAAAATAAACAAAATTATTTCTTTGCGATCTGGCTATGTATGGTAAAACTTCAATATTCATAAGTTGGGCAGGGTCTTCAATGTAAATCACAATGGCAAACGAACAGCCATAAGGGCCCTTTTAGAATTAACTGAAAGCGAACTGTTGATCAAATCAAGCAGTGAAAATGTTAGTGAATGAAATAACATCATGCCAAAAAAATTCTTTCTGCCACTTTATCATAACTCTTAGGTACCTCATCAATTTTCATCAGTGGGGCAAAGCCACCAATAAAAAACACCATGGCAAATGAAAAGCCATGAAGTCAGTTTTAGCATCAACTTAAAAGGAACCACTTATCAGATCAAGCATTAACAGTGAGCATGTGATTTGGTCATCATATGTTGACCTGGAAAGTGAAACTGAAACATGATATGGACCTGTATGACCGAACCACCAAGGTATGCCCGGTAAATTTGGTCGCCTGAAGTTTCACTGTGGTGTGACAGTACCTGTCTAACAAAAAAGTCTAAATAACTGCAATCAAGTGGAAGGACAAGCAAGACTTTAGTCCCCTTAAGTACTGTTCACAATGTGAAATGTCATGTTTGTTATAAGGGAAATGTAGAAGTCACTAAGTCTTGTGTAGTAGTAGCCTGCAGTAACCCTTCGATCATGCATGTCTGGCACTGACATTTTACCTTCCTTTATGCAAGCAACAGAAAAAATATAAGAAAAGTGTGCAAAGAAATATGCTTCTTCTGTCCTGATTTCATCATCAGGCTGTGCAATGGCAACTGTCTGAAAATATATCACACAAAGAAAGTGTATCAGTAGAGCAGTGGACACTAGACATACCTTATCTACTATATTTTTATATATGAGGTCCGACACACAAAAATTGAGACTAACCTTATAGCTTGGGAACCAAAACTGGGAGGGGAGAAACAGAGTTGATGGTTATAGAATATGCTCTGATTTGTCACAGTGAGAAAAAGCTCAGCTCGATCACTCAGTACATGTGGACACACATTCAAACTTAGATGTTTTCTTACCTTCGTTTGGAAAAGGTCAGAGAGCAAGAGTCAATAGAAGATTTGATGGCAAAAACTACAGAGATCTTCAACAGCCTTTCAGAAACGATCTGTGTAATTGCTTTGAACGTTGACAGTATTGTATGCAGCTTTGTGTCGGCTCAGAAGGGAACTATTTTGAAGGTGATCATAGTTCATTTTCGTAAAAAAAGTTATAGGCGCAGTCATATTTTTTTTGTTTGTGTCGGACGTTGTGTGTTGACATCTTGCTATATGAAGTGTAGATTTTCAGCTTTACTTTAAGGCGTTTAACAAAAATATCATACGAGCCGTTAAGGAATAACAACCATTTTTCTGAATAAACCCTACCTCAATGCCCCCAACGATTTCCAGGGGCTCAAAACTATTTGGACAAACTAACATAATCATAAATATATTGATCATTTTCAATATTTGGCTGAACATTCTTTACAGTCAGTGACTGCCTGAAGTCTGGAAACCAAAGGCTTAACTGGCTAGAATATCATGAGCATATAATATACGCTATACTAATTAATTTTAGGCCATAGATGTAAGATTTTTCACTATGAATATCGGCAACCACATTTCATGGTTTGTGGCACTTGTTATGCAAATGTGTTGCATATTAGGAATAAGAGGAATCCTGACACAACAGAGTTAAATAATCATCTAAAATTAACCCTGTCTGGACAGGTAAGATGCTTACATCTATGCTAAAGGTGAAACTCCTGTATCGTTTACATCACAGGCAGCTGTTCCTTTTCCTAGTTAGCTACTGTTTCTAAACAGCTAAGACATTCAGTCTAAGTGGCTTGAAAGCATAACCCAGTAGTCCTCTGAAATTAATGGTTGAAGTACATCCTTTTTCAATGTAAAACAGGCAGTAAATAATATGCACATAATAATGTATTACTTTGATTTTTTTCTGAAAGTAGGCTAATTCGCAAAAGTCAAAGCTTTTCTGGGAAATAAAGTTGGCCTCATTTAAGTAGTCGGCTGTACTCAAGTTGAACCGTTGGATGCAACTTATATATAAATAGCATACAGAAAAAGTAGTAAATTAAATATAAAGTGTCAATAATGGAATTGAAATTGGCAAATACATTACCTATCCCAGAAATAAGAGCATAAGGAGTTTGACAAACAAGAAGAGGTCATTTAGTATGTCAAGCTTGCTGGGTCTGCTAATAAGCTAAAAGTCAAGGTTTCTACTTCAATTATTTGATTCAGTAGTTCTTTACAAAAAGAGTTGTTTAAATCTTAAATTAAGTGTTTTATGATTTAAATCCTAACTGAATTCCCTTTAAATTTACAGCAGTGTTATTTAGTGTGTAATTCTTGTGGATCAAATTTATCAATGTCTTTGTGAATTGTAAGTCCTTGGATTAGGTGCTGCCTTCTGCTCAGCACTAAGGAGGTTTTATTCCCTTATGTTGTCAAGTCGGAAGTGCCCTTTCGTTCTGGGATACAACAGGTTGTTGCCCCCTGCACAGATTCTAGTACTCATCATTTTTTTTTTTTGTGGTAGCGTGGTGGCCATAATTGCACCGGAGTACTTCAGTGTAAGGCCTTGTTCACACGGGCGTTAAAATCGAGCGTTTTTTTTTGCGTTTGTAGTGTCTGGTGAGCGCGGATCAAGCGCCGAGTGTTTTCTACATGTAGGAGTCAATGAGAGTGTTCACACGGGCTTTGGTGACGTGCGTTTGTCGGCTCGCGCTTATACGGCATCAAAAAGACGTTGCATGCAGCATTTTCTTGGCGTTCAAAACCCAACAAACGCAAGGAAACCGCTTCTAGTTCGTTTTCTGCGCGTTTATTTTACGCTTCGGAGGAGAGGGGGGGCATTTCAGTGCATAACACCGGTGTAAGCGCACACTCGACTACTTTTTCCTTACCTCAAAGTGACAAGTAGTCTCTCTTCAAGGCTAATACCAAGTCGCATATTGGTTGATCGGCGTGCAATGTGGCACTGCACCAGCTGCAGCAGACAATCAAAAGTGGAAACCGACATCCGACAGTAATTAAAAAACTTGCGCGGAAATTTTCGCATTTCTTCATTAAGCACAAAAAAACTTCCTTTAACCCGACATTGTGCAGCCAGAGGATGAACCCAGTAGCGGCGGCGATTTTTTCTCTGCGTACGTCGCTGTATTACGAGTATTTTTAAAACAAGAAGATTAATATCTAACATAGCAAAATGGTCCATATTGAAAGGAGGCACCTCAAATAAAACAAGGGCTTTCATATCCAGTTCCCGACACTGCCTCCACAGGTTAACACACAAACTACAATTTGGGCTGCAGGCTGGCGTTAGACAGAGACAAACGAGCGCCGGTGTAGAAGTCAATCGATCGCCACCACAAAATGCAACATAAACGTCTAGGACGTTCAGAGCAAGTTCGTTTATCCAAAAACTTAACGCCCGTGTGAACAAGGCCTAAGTCTCACTAGTGCATTAAGAAGTCTGTATATTATAACCAACAGATTTAATGCAAAAACCTGTCATTTTATTTGTCTTAGTTTTTTTTCTGTACATTCATTTGATGATGAGAATATGGTGCCAATGTAAACCCCAAACCCTTTTCAGAGATTGCTTCTTATAAAATAGCATCATCCATCTTGTATTTGTAATTAACATATCTTTAGTCTGTATGTTTCACTTTAATGTCAAAGTGCATTTTCCAAGTGTTCACCCACTTTTTTGGTCCATTTATTTTCTAATCTTTTTCCCAGTTCAAGTTCACTGGAAGCTGGGGCTTCTTCTGTGAGCCCTGGACTCACAGCAGAAACCAACCTCATGACATATTATCCATCACAAATTACAAATTTAGAGTCACTGGTTTACTTTGTGTATCTCTAGAATAAGAATATGCAAACTCCACATGTTCACGGTTGGGGCATTGTAAATAATTAAACACTTTGGTTAAATATCAGGAACTCTACAAAGCCTGTAGGTTTTTATTATGGAGCTCTGTCCTGTGGCTTGTATGCCACATGCTTCCAGTCACATAGAATGGATGACAACCTGATGTCCCCTTAGAAAAAGTATTTGTGGATTCATGTTACTACTAAAATCACAAAAAAAAAAAAATATTTTATACTGTGTTATACAGGAAACCTTCATATGAGTGGTGATTATTTTGGTAATTGATTTGCACAGATCAGACAAACAACTGATTGAAGAACCAACTGAGAATTTAGAAAGCTGTCTGTTTTAAGTAAAACATCCTTTACATGATCTTATGTGACTGTCACATAACCCTTTAAACTCTTCCTCAATTTTGATCATTTTCTGCTACTTTGATTTAACTGGCCACAAATTCTTCATACTTAGCTCAATATGCAAATACCATCCATCAAAGTGAAGTTCAGACATTTTTCTTTTAGAATGTTTACATCTGGAGAATGTTATTTTTGTATGTGTGTGTATATATGTGTGTGTGTGTATATATATATATATATATATATATATATATATATATATATATATACACACTAATAAAAGGCAAAGCCCTCACTGACTGACTGACTCATCACTAATTCTCCAACTTCCCGTGTAGGTAGAAGGCTGAAATTTGGCAGGCTCTTTCCTTACAGCTTACTTACAAAAGTTGGGCAGGTTTCATTTCGAAATTCTACGCGTAATGGTCATAACTGGAACCTATTTTTCTCCATATACTGTAATGGACTTCAGCTCATGGCCGTGGGGGGCGGAGTTGCGTCTGACATCATCACGCCTCCCACGTAATCACGTGAACTGACTATCAACGCAGTACGTAGAAAACCAGGAAGAGCTCCAAAAATCGCTGAAGAAAACATGCATTATATAATTGAGAAGGCAGCGAAACAATAAGAAGCGAGTGACTGACATTTACAACCATATTCATGAGTGCTGCTACTTCGGAAACAAAGCACGGTGTAAACTTAAAGTTTAAATTAAGTTCATAGACAGGCTGCCGCTGGTGTTTGTCATGCCCACGGGTAATGCGGGATACAAGTTTAATGAGAGGACGCAGGATATAAACGAGAGTTTTGATCACTTTGTAACTAAGTTAAAATTGTAGGTGAAGGGGTGTGCTTATGCAAATTCCGAGAGACTGTGTTTGTGGGGGATTGACAGTTAAGGCGGGTGGGGGAGTCGCGTCATCATCTCCCCTCCCATTCACCTAATTTCGCGCTGAGCTCCACGGCTAACTCCATCTTCCGAAGCAACTTCGTCACGCTGCCACCAAATACTCACAGAAAAATCCACAAGTTAATACACACGCTGTCTCTAGAGTTTCTCCACACTCAATGTATTCCTCATGTCCCCGTTACACCCACTGATCTCCCATTTCAATTCAGATGCCTCCAATTTCCAGTAAGGCTCTGCTGCGCGATGACAAGTAATAAGCCTCAGGGACAGACCCTACAAAACGATGCCATTGATTTCAGGCAAGATTGCTTTTCTCCTGGACAACTATACGTTGCATTCTCAAAAGTGACCTCGCGCAGCTTGGTTATATTACAACCGGAGTGCAGCCAGAAACTTTTAAGTGCCGGGTCTTACTTAACATTAAATTAAGCCGTGGACATCGCAACATCACACGAGAGCAGCTCACGTGAACTTACTGAACGCAGTACGAGTGATCACTTCCATGCATCAAACCTGTTCGAAAAATGCATTACACAATTGACAAGGTGATGGCTTTATATGACGTTCGTTTATAAAGCAAAGAAGAGGCTGTGTGAAGGCAACTACACAAAAAAACAGCAGAGCGCCACACTCTGAATGTATTCCTGGCATCACCATTATACCCTCTGATCTCCCATTTAAATTGAAATGCCTCAAATCTCCAGTAAGGCTCTGCTTCGCGATGACAATTAATAAGTCTCAGGGACACACCCTACAAAAGTTTGCCATTGATTTGAGGCAGCATTGCTTTCCTCCTGGACAAAACTATACGTTGCATTCTCAAAAGTTTTATATATATATATATAATAATAAACGAACCACACACCCTAGCGCAACATGAGAGGCTTCGCCTTTAGTGCTGACGTCTGAGGTTCGATTTGCGAGAGTGGGTGCAGTGAGTGTGTACTGCCTGATGAGCCCATCAGGCAGTTGGATTTAGTCTTTAAATTTCTATGGTGAAGAAAAATGTATGCAATGATGATTGAATTTAACTTTCATTCCTACTAAACATATTTCTGTCGACCAAATAAAAATTACTTATATTTAAAATTTAAAAGAATAAATACAATCGTTCATAATACCCACGCAGCACTAAGTGCACGTAAGATTAGGAGTCATCCGTTTTAACAAGCAGCGTATTGCACTGATATAAAATAGCCTGCCCATTTAATTATTTAGGAATGGATAGATAAATTAAGATTTTGTTCAAATAATGTTTTTAATTTTTCATCCTCAATGAATTCTGGCACCCCCAGCAACAGCTGCTCGCACCCCAAAGGATATATAGATATATAGATATATATAGATATATATACACTGTGTGCAGAATTATTAGGCAAGTTGTATTTTTGAGGATTAATTTTAATATGGAACAAACACAGTGCTATCAGTCAATCCAAAATGTTAATAAACCTGAAACCTGAATGTTTCACAATGGAAATGTGAGTGTGAACATCATCAGGGGAATACATATGTGCGCACAATTATTAGGCAACTATTAGTGTGCAGATTTATTATGCAACTAAAGGAAAAATGAAAATTTTCCCATCTCACTTGTTTATTTTCCTCTGTTATAGTGAGAATAATAAACAAACACCTCAAAATTTACAAATAAACATCTCTGACATTTCAAAAAAAATAAATCAATCAATCAATGACCAATATAGCCACCCTTCTTTCCAATAACAGTCATAAGCCTTTCCATTCATGGAGTCTGTCAGTTTCTTGATCTGTTGACGATCAGCTTTTTGTGGAGCAGTGACTACAGCCTCCCAGACACTCTTCAGAGAGGTGTATTGTTTTTCTCCCCCGTAAATCTAGCGTTTAAGAAGTGCCCACAAGTTCTCGATAGGGTTTAGGTCAGATGAGGAAGGGGCCATGTCATTATTCCTTCATCTTTAAGGCCTTTACTGGCTGGCCACGCAGTGGAGAACTTCGGTGCAAGTGATGGAGCATTGGCCTGCATAAAAATCACGGTCTTTTTCCTGTATCACTGTTTGAAGAAAGCGTCTTCGAAAAACTGGCAGTAAGTTTGGGAGTTGATTTTGAGTTCATCTTCAATGCAAAAAGGTCCAACTAGCTCATCTTTAAAAATACCAGCTGATACCAGTACCCCACCTCCACGTTGGAGTGGAGCTCTGTGCCCATTACTGATCCACAGGTCCATCCATCTGGTCCATCAAGAGTCACTCTCATCTCATCGGTCCATAAAACCTTTGAAAAAAATCTGTCTTCAGATATTTCTTGGCCCAGTTGTGACGTTTCAACTTATGTTTCTTGTTCAGTGGTGGTTGGGTTTCAGCCCTCCTTACCTTGGCCATGTCTTTGAGCACTGAACACCTTGTACTTCTGGGCACTCAAGGTAGGTTGCAGCTCTGGAATATGAAAGTACTGGAGGATAATGGGTTCCTGGTAGCTTCACGTTTGATTCTTCTCAAATCTTTGGCAGCTAATTTCCATCTTTTGTTCTCAACACGTTTCTTGCGACCCTGTTGACTATTTGCAACAAAATGTTTGATGGTTCTGTGATCACACACCAATATCTTAGCAATTCCAAAAGTGCTGCATCCCTCTGAAAGACTTTTTACAATTTTTGACTTTTCAGAGTCAGTTAAATCTCTTTTTGGCCCATTTTGCCTGAGGAAAACTAGCTGCCTAATAATTCTGCACACCTTGATATAGGGTGTTGATCTCCTTAGGCCACACCCTCCCTCATTACACAAATACACATCACCTGATGTGCTTAAATCCAATTCAAGTTAATACAGCTTGGAGTTGGAATATACGCATAAAAATGATGATATGGTCAAAATACTCACTTGCCTAATAATTGTGCACACAGTGTAGAGATATATAGAGATATATAGAGATATAGATATATATAGAGAGAGAGAGATATAGATATACATATACAAAGTAGATGTATAGATATACATATAGATAGATATATATGTGTATGTAAAAAATGTGTGTCTGTATGTGTGTGTGTGTGTGTATATATATATATATATATATATATATATATATATATATATATATATATATATGCCAGCAACACTAATGACAATGTCAATCATGTTACGTTATTATTAAAATGTTTCCTTTTCTTTTTCATTACTTCTTTAACACACTACTTCTCCATTTCGCTGGGGTATTTTGCTATATATGTTTATGTATATATATGTATGTATATGTGTCTGTGTCTGTGTGTATGTGTATATATATATATATATATATATATATATATATATATATATATATATATATATATATATATATATATATATACACTAATAAAAGGCAAAGCCCTCACTCACTCACTCACTGACTCATCACTAATTCTCCAACTTCCGTGTAGGTAGAAGGCTGAAATTTGGCAGGCTTATTCCTTACAGCTTACTTACAAAAGTTGGGCAGGTTTCATTTCAAATTCTACGCATAAGGGTCATAACTGGAAGCTATTTTTCCCATATAATGTAATGGAGTCTTGAGTTGGAGATGGCGTGGGGGGAGTTTCGTGTGACATCATCACGCCCCTACGTAAGTACGTAGAGAACAAGGAAGAACTCCAAGCACAAAACGCCATTTCACAATTGAGAAGGCAGAAAAACATTATGAAGCAAATGATGCATATGCGGAAACAAAGCACGGCGTGAACCGTAAGTTTATATTAAATTAAGTTCATAGACAGGCTGCCACTAGCGTTTGTAATTTAGTGCCTGCCCATATAAGGCCGCCCATCAGCGGCAATCCAATACAAACACTGCCGGTAAATGTTCACGGGTGAAGGACTGTGCTTATGCAGAGGAAGATGAGATGGTCAGGGTGGTGTTTGGCACAAACTCATTGAAACTGCGAGAGAAACTTTTAAGTGCCGGGTCTTAGCTGACATTACACAGATGGCACCAGTACAGCTGGGAACCTTCGATGCAAGAACACCAAGCTGCTCACGTGAACTGACGCAGTGCACAGACAAAAGCAACAGTTCCAAAGAGTGCTGAACAAAAACCGAATTACACAATTGAGAAGGCAGCAAAAAATATGAAGCGCCTTATACATACAATCATATTCATAAGTGCAGCTACTGCGAAACAAAGCACACGGTGGAAAAAGTGAATGTCCTGCTAAAGGAAGACAGTGTAAAAAAACCGTGCATGCAGTTTGTCACATCACAGATAAAAGGAAGACGAGCTGTTTATTGATGCAGTAAGGAACTAATCGATGAATGAAACCTCTTATCTTTACAACGATTGACAAACACGGAATGTAACTTGAACACATCCTACAAATACGAGCCTGATTGAAAGAAATAATGATAATCAAATCCTTGATGACAGCAACATTCAATAACACTCACAAAACAATTACTGTATATTGACAATCATGTTACGTTATTTTTAAAATGTTCCCTTTTCTTTTCATAACTTCTACTTCTCCACTGCGTACACGGGTATATATATATAAATGTATATATATACCCGATCTACAATACATACTTTAGCATAGACAAGCCACACGCTGTGGCTAATTGTAGAGTCTTCGCCTCTAACGCCGATTTCGAGGTTCGATTCCCGAGAGGGGTGTACTGACTATGTACGCGCTACCGATTCATTTTACCTTCGATCTCCTTGGTTTGGGACGTATGAAAAATATTAGGTTAACGCAGAATCATGTTACGTTATTTTTAAAATTTTCCCTTTCTTAGCACAAGCACAGCTGAGAAGCTTCGATGCATGTACTCCATAACGCTAAAAATAACGATTTAATCGCACTTTCAATTCCAAGCAAACGGGAACTTTTGTCAATGCATGATTTCCTGGTACATCCATTACACTGATGCACACATCACAGCTACAAAAATGTTAGAGTCGGAATAAAGCGCGTTCCTACGACTGATCATTTCGACTACCCGAAGAAGCCTTGATAAAAGCATGGTTTTGTGCACACTGAAAAGCAAGCAAAATTAGATGCATTAACAGAAAGCGGACTTTGTGGCTCTTACTGGGGATCATTGGACTTCCGTGACCGTTAGTAATTCTAAATACATCTAATTACAAAATGTTCAATGATCACACTGTTTTAGCCTAATGTACAAAATAATTTTGGCTAATGTTACTCAGAGTTTAAAGAGTAAGCTGGTCAAATTACCTTTTATGTTTCTGACTTATGTTTTTAAGAAGAAAACTGCACTTTATGTTGAAATTTTGGTTATTATTATTTAAAGACAATACTATTCTGAAAATGTACTTAAAGTACTTAAACTACCACTTTATTTTTAAGTCTGCCCAATTTTAACCAGGGATGATATTTTTGTTTCTGTTTTGAATTCAAATGCAGTTTAAAGCTTTTTTTCAGAAATTAAAACAGCTTCAGTTTACAATATTCATGTCCATGTCTATTATTTGATTCTGTCGCCCACTAAAACCGCTTTTAAATAAAAAAAAAACATTTGCGATTTGGGGCAAATTTACGTGCGATTACATACGATTAATCAAGATTAATTCTTACACAGCCTCTAATTAATTGGATTAATTTTTTAATCGAGTCCCACCTAATATATATATATGTAGATATATATATGTAGATTTGTATATATATGTGTATATACAGTATATATATATATATATATATATATATATATATATGTATATATATATGTATATATATATATGTTTATATATGTGTGTGTGTGTGTGTGTGTATGTATATATATATATATATATATATATATATATATATATATATATATATATATATATATATATATGCCAGCAACACTCATGACAATGACAAAACAATTACATTGTCAATCATGTTACGTTATTATTAAAATGTTTCCATTTCTTTTTACTTCTCCGCTGCCAATCGCAGGTATTTTGCTATATATCTATATATATATATGTATATATATATATATATATAAATAGATAGATATGACAACAACACTCATATCAATGACAAAACAATTACATTAACAATCATCTTACGTTATTTTTAAAATGTTTCTTTTCTTTTCATAACTTCTTTAACACACTACTTCTCCGCTGCGAAGCGCGGATATTTGGCTAGTATATTAATATAATAGCAGATTTTCAAAATTCCCCTTTTTTAACACCAAAAACGTACTTTGTATAAATGACTATATTATAATCATATTTTACTGAAATCATAATTACTAGATTTTTAAATGCATTGCCCTTTACAAATTTATACATCTGGTGAAGGAACTATGTGTGTGGCACAAATTAAATTACAGTAAGCTTGCAAACTCCATCTACATTTTACTTAACAATGCACATTGAATGTTACTTTTATTGTCATAACTGTTGGAATATACTTCTAAACAGCACAAAGACAAAGCAAAATGCACTACTGGAAAAAATTATGCAACCAGTTTGTAGGGTTTTACTTTATTGATCAATTAAAATAAAACCACATCTTTTGTAATGCAAGTATAGATCTTGTTATTTCATACTGTACATATGGAGAAAAATTTATACTGTGTTCCTAATTTATGGCACACACAGTTGCAAAATTCAAAAATGCCTTTACCAAAAAAAACTCCTTTTCTAAAATATAAAAACATTATCATCATGACATGGTTTATATTTTGTTCTTGTAGTGGCATTGTATAAGTTAAACAGCTTTTAAAATGATAAAAATTATGTCCTGTGAAAAGGTAACAATAAATGCCAAAGTTTATTATAAACAGCTGTGCAAAATTCAATTTCAACCTCCCAATATAAAATATTTTTATGAACCTGATGAAGATTTGTAGCACCAATATACAGAATATACACACACACAAATTACACAAATTACTTATTTGTAACATTATTATGAGTGTTGATTAATTTGGATCATATACACTGTAAAAAACACTGGAAGTAGATGCAGAATCTTACTACCTATCAAGGTTATTATAGTTAACGAAAACTAAAATCAAAACTGAAACTATTATTAAAAAACAATTTTGTAAACTGAAATAAAATAATTAACAAAACCGAATGAAAAACTAAACGAAACTTAAAGTAGCTGAAAAGACTAACTGAAATAAAATAATTTACTAAAATGATTTTAGTTTTCGTTTTTGTATGAATATTCTTGCTGTTAGTTTTTAACCCTTATAACATTTAAACTCTAAAACTGAAAGTCATCCACCACGAGCCCCCCACATATATTCATCCAGTGAACGGCGGCTGGTGAAGGAGCATGGCGGTCTAGGGTTGCAATGATTAGTCAACGTAATCGATGACATCAACATGGATTTTTTTTTATTGTCGACGCATCATAAACAGTACCTTCAATAGAGGCACCAGTCACAAAGAACCTCATTGGTTTTTGTAACTGCAATGTACTACATGAACTCTGGGGGCAGTATCATTTGTTATTGTTTGTCAAGACTGCACACAGTCCTACCAAATGAAGAAGAACTTCTGAGGAGAAGAAGAACGTACAGGAAAATAAATGTGGTTGCAATGGTGAGTCAGATAGAGGAGGGTGAAGGAGATGGAAAAAAATTAAGAATGAAACTTTCTAAAGTGAGGGAGCACTTCCCTGAAAAAGAAAAAAATGTTGAATGCAGCACCACTGCGACGCATGAGCATCTGAAACACAAACATCCTGAAGCTGTGATGCCGCCGTCTCTTGAGAGAGAAGTTTTAGCGAGTAAAGTTAGTGCCACGTGTTAACGTTGATGTTTGTATTATAATGTGTATATCAAGGTTTCAAAAATGATAGTTAACCCTTAAACCGACACATACTTGGGGTTAATGCATCTCTGGATGCCAAATACTTTTTAGCTGCACTTTTTAAGTAAACTTCACAATTCACAAAGAAAATGTGAAATTTTAATGGAACATGTATTTTTTTTTCATGCAAAGAGCATCACAGTTACTGCAACACTGATCATTTTACACACTGCAAATGAATTGTAAAAACTATTAAATAAAACTACTACAACAATCTATTATGTTCAAGGTGCAACTGAAGCCATTGATGAAATTCAATAAATCACCAAGCCAACTGTGCTTGAACTGGCTGCATGCAAACACACAGGGATAAACGCCGATGATTGCAGGCTTGTCTAGTGCAGCGGCTGAATCTCAGAGACATTGGTGCTCATGAGCTGGCTGCTCAACGAATGTGCGGCGCTGACTGATCAGCTGCAGCATGCTGCCAAATTGCTTTGTGAAGCACATATAGCCAGTTGCGGGGTTCAATGAATGTATGGCTTCGAATATACTTGCCCCCAGCGTGCTGGCAAATTGCACTGAGATGGATGTACGTTGCCGAATGTATGTCGCCGCATATACCCGGCTTCGGCGTGCTTCCAAATTGCACTGGAAACCGACTCGAGCCGGTTGTGGTGGTTTAAGGGTTAAGTGAATATAACTTCAGTTACGTTTGCTAACGTGTTTGGAGCTATAGTAAACGAGTGAACAGGAGTAGCTCATATATTATTTGAGTTCATATGAATAGTAAACCATCTCTAACTAACTAACGTTGGGTAACTTGTGTTTTGCAAGTATATCAGTAATTAGCTTGTTACATATTTTAGTCCGTTATTTTTTATTTTGGCATAATATAGTACATGATGTGATAAACTACAACACTTTACCTTCAGATTGTGATGATTAAAATATCTTTCTCTGTCTGGAAAATCATTCTTATGTATTCCTGCTACCTCTACTCCCTCTGAACGTCTCTTCTCAGCAGCTAGGAACATTGTCTCAAAGAAGAGAGCCAGCCTCACATCAGAGCACATTGAAATGCTCACGTTCCTGCTCTGCAATCAGGAATATATGAACTTAATGTTTTATAAACTGTACATTGTTTTATTTTATTTGTATTAAAGCTTTATTTAAACTTTTGGACTTTTAAGACACACCAGTGGCCATTTTTGTTAAGTTAAATGCACTTTTTTTGTTTAAAGACTATGTGCACTTTAGTTTGTATTGTTAAATGTATTTCTTTTTTATTGTGATGGTCACACGAATATAAAACATCTGATTATTTTCAAATTCATATGTTTCACTAGTTATTTTAATTTGATTATTATTAAATTTTAATCATGTTAATGCAGTGACATCAAGGTGACATTCACAGGTGGACAGATATGAGCAGATGAGGTAAGACATGCACTGGAGCCCAGAACAGGATGTGCAACCACAGGCCGCAGGCATGAAATAATCGTGACCAATGGGGGATGAAATGAACAATTAGTCGACAACCAAAATAATCATTAGTTGCAGCCCTACTGTTGACACAGCATTTGCGGTGGCAGAGCAAGCTGAATATGCGGGTAAAGCATGTGGAATAGAAAGTGATTTATGTACTGCCTTTTTTTGCACTTGTTATATATCAAGATGTAATTCAAACGCCTGAAACTGGAATGTGGTGGTCAACAAAAACCGTATGGACAGAATAATCACGAGTGAGTAACGTTTCAGTTTATTTCTGAGGTGCCTGCTTTTTGTTGACAGTAATTGACCTGACACTTTGCATACAAAATATAGAGAAAGTATAATTATGAAAAAAATTTGACCTCAAGATTTTGGTGAATCTTGACGTTTTAGACCTCCCCAACTCCGAAAATACTGTTTTTTGGAATTATGTCTGTGGGTAAACACGGTAACTCAAAAAAGTTAGATGGATGAAATTTGGCATGTGGTCGTTACAACAAAATTGTGGATCTTTGTTAACTTTTGGGCCAAATCTATCAACCGGAAGTGGTACTTTACCTGAACACATACTCTTTTAATTTTTTATTCATGCAGCTGCAGAGTCCAATTTAATGAACTTTTATAATAATTGATCAATATATTATTTGATTTGTTGTTGGGAGGAGGCCCCGGGGAAGACCCAGGACACGCTGGAGGGACTATGTCTCCCGGCTGGCCTGGGAACGCATTGGGATTCTCCCGAAGAGCTGGAAGAAGTGGCCGGGAGAGGGAAGTCTGGGCCTCTCTGCTTAAGCTGCTACCCCCGCGACCCGACCTCGGATAAGCGGAAGAGGATGGATGGATGTTTTGTTGTTGATGGCTCTTTAATTTACATAATATAATCATTGTATTGTGGTTTACTCCTCAAATATCCATCCCCATAATTGAGTACACGAGAAAGGTGAGAGGAGGCCACTCCCGAATTTTGAAAATAAAATGGCACTGATCATGAGATTGACCAGGTCGTAGTACATGATCAGCATATTGTTGCTAACCAATCACTTTTGCTTTTAAAAGTGTAATATTGTTTTTTTGTATCAGTATGCTGCTGCTGGATTATGTGAATTTCCCCTTGGGATTAATAAAGTATCTATCTATCTATCTATGAAGAGATACAAACCTTGTAAAATTTCTGAGTTGGCAATGTCTCTACTGAACTACAGGTAGGTAGGCAGAGCAAGTGATAAAAAGCTAAACGTACTAATGTGTTTTTGTATTTATACTATATTTATTAATCTTTTTTAGTTAATATCATTATTAATAGCAGATATTGTGAAAAGAATCCTATAGCAGAATTATGTTTAAAAGTATTCCCATTTTTTCAACGTTTCTCTCTCTCTCTCTCTCAAAATAGATAGTTGAAATATCATATTCTTTTTGTAGTTAACATTAGTCATATCGTACATATTGCATACCAGGGATTTTTCCTGCTTTGCATCCAAACCTGCTTGGGTAGGCTCCAGGTTCTTGTGATCCTGCTCTGGATAAACAGGTTTAGATAATGTATAAATTGTTCTTAATCTCAGATGCTGTCTCTGGCGTTTTGTGCCTGTCCACACTCTTATTACCTGCTCTTGCTCTGCTCATTATGGGTTTACTGTTCTTATGTTGAGCTATTCAAGTCTCACTGCCCCTAACCTTGACACTAAATGCTTGTTTTTCTTTGTTTCCCTCAATATAGCTAGGTGGGGTCTGGATACTGATTCAAGCCTAAGAGCCTTGTTCTTCCTAAGCCCCCCGTGCATACCTGTCACAACACAGTAGCTTCTGTTTTCTGATTTTTGATATCTTTTCAGGCCTGCAGGTGGCAAAATTCTGTCTATAAATTGTTTCTGCCTGAGATGGAATAGGAGATCAATATGGCTGGTAGAAAATAACGAAGCCCAGTATTTGAGATTTTTGAATGCAATATTGAAGGCATTCATTATAAGCACTTTGTCGTTGGAGCAGGATGTGTTGTGTAGACATTTAGAGTAAAAAACCCTCAAACTTTAAAATTCACCTAAATTTCGTTACAAATTGTCCCATTCTGGGCAATAAAAGGAAAAGAAAAAAGTGCCAACAGTCAGCACAAATGACATAGAAAATATTTTAAAAATTATAAAATTGTGTGAAATTGTTCATATTCAGTATCTGGTTTTGATTATGCTTGTTTTTATCAGACAAAAGCAAAACCAAATAGTAAAGTGTTTTGTGTAGTGTAGTAAGCTTCCACTAACATTAAATTCATATTATATCCAAACTCGATAAGTGCACAGTTCTGTCTCATTGTGACACAAAAACTAAACTCCATAGTAGCTCTTTAACCATACTATAATTACTAAAACTGAACCTTATATGTATATAAATAAAACAGAAATGTCTTTGTAAAATAAAAAACTAAACTAAAACTAAAAATGCACGATGAAGGAAAACTAAACTGAATTTCCAAGTAAGGTCAGAAAAAATATAGAAGTAAAAACTAATATAAAAAAGACAAAACTATAACAACATTGCTACCTATTACCTTGGAAAAACCAGGAACTTGCCTACACTTTATACCCAAAACACCCACCCACCCCTCAAACTAAAGCATCTTAGATATAAAAGTTGAATATACCGTATAGACATCTTTCACTATCCTCTATTACAACATTCAAAGTTTCTTGGCTTGATCATGGGGGTTTTTCTTTCTTGTCATTCTCCTCCAGACACTGCCACGCACATGTGAACATATTCCTTTGTCTGCCTGTCTGTCTCAGTAGAAGTTTGTAAACACAGACGTGCTCTTCCCTCTTCTTGTTCTCTAAGAGTATTTCATGACAAGGTGTTGGTTGTTAGACAAGCTATACCTCGTTTGAAAGACATAACCTGGAGAATCTAGAAATCTGGTTTTGGTTGGGTTTGGGCGGTCACTATGATATTGACAATGATTATCATTAGGTGACCGACTGGTACCTTGAATATTTCATACTTGTATTGTCTTCTCATGATCTTCACGTCATAGGAGAGAATGACTGGTAGTATTTAAGTGCTAAGCATTCCTCTTTGTAACAGTAGAAGCCTAACAATCAAACCAAACCTGTCTGAAGGTATATGGTCACAAATGGGCGCTGGGGTCTCCCAGCTCTGACAGACAAGTTTGGGTGTCTTCGTAGAGAGAAAAACAATGCAGGGGAGTACAGACTTAATGCAATGTGCCAGTTTGACGATAAAGTAATGAACTTTTAGTATAGCACTTTGTAAACAAATGAACACTAGTAGCTTTTTTTAGAAAGATCATTACAAAATTATCTTAATATTGGTGAATGAAAGAAGATGTGAATAATGGGAATGGAGTCTAAAGAGTTACATAAACTGTTAAAGTTAGAGTTCACTTTATAGGATGATTAATGATGTATTAAGATGAATACTATTTCAAGAATGCATTTGGAAAGAAAAAAAAATATATAAAATGGTCTAGTTTGTTGTGACCAGGAGGAAAATAGCATAAACAAATGTGAGTAGAGTGTTCTTTCAGTAAACAGATAATATAAATAAATAAAAGGAAACAAATATGTACAGTATTTAATTACAAGAAAAAAAAAAAAAAAAAGTTGGAAGTTTGCAAGTTTAAAAGCCTGGTGGTTTTCGCTCCGGTCTTTTTTCAGCAAAGTTGAAGTATTTTTTATTTGCGGAAGGCACACTGTGGTTATGTGCCATTTATTCAAAATGGCTCATCATTTGCAGAGTTGAATATTTCTTTTCATACTGGAAGTTAGTCCTTTTGGTCATCCAAAGTATAAATTAAATAAAAAGTGAATAATTTATTTTACTTGAAAACATTTTATGCAGGTTGTCTGAGATTTCTGTGCCTAAAAGAAACTTTAAATGCTTTTTAAATATGAATATTTCACTTTGGATTTTGTAGAGAACAAATAGGTAGTGACAGCCTGTTGTTCTTAAAGACTTACCTGATGTCTACTGATCCCAGTGCCTCCAAATTAGCTGAGCGCACTTGAGTGAATTACACTATGGGAGGACACAAAAAAGAATGATGATGATGCACAAATTTGCGGGAAAGATTGAGGTCAGGTAAATTGTAAGAGGCTCCTCGCTGAAAAGAAGACTTTCAATAAAATTGAAATTTGGGCTGTGACTGGGCTGTTTCAGAACAGTGATCTTTCTTGGTTGATTTGGCTGTGTCCTCCAGCTTGTTCCTGTGTTTGTAAGAAGAGTCCTTAACCTGTGTTTTCTAGTAAAGGGGCAAAAGGTTTGCACCAAACTTCTCCTCCTCCTTTTGGAGCTCTTCATTTCCCCTCTGTTTTGACTTAAGGCCCTTGCTCTAGTCAAAGAGGTTCTGACCTATAAAATAAAGATATCACCATTTGTTTTCTGCAGGATTAAATATGTAGTGCTGCAAGATTTATACAGGCTGGCAGGATTACTTTTTTAAGAGAAATAACAGTTCCCTTAAGGTGGTTGTTGTGCTCAGGGTGGTAGCTGTCCTGAAGAGTCTTCTCCTTGCCTGGCGTTTAGTTTTGGAGAAGTGTCTTTGTATTTGCAATGATCTGGCAGTGCCATATTTTCCTAGTTCACATACCTGCTGGCATATATTAAGTGGTCACTTTACTAGTTGAAACAACTAAGCATTGAACAAGAATAGATTCACAATCAACGACAAAGTTGATGCTCCCGCGTGGAATCATTTTCAGATATTTACAATTAGTCTTCCTCAATCACGTCTAAAATAAAGCATTCAAATAACCAATTCTAAGAAGAATTCCGTCTTTTTAAAACAGAGATATTAGGTCGAAATTAAAAGACCTCAGTACAGATTCAGTACAGATCACCTGCCCCAGCACTTTATGCCACTACTGATATGGATGAAGTGTGCATTCTTGTGACTCTAATTTATTCGTATTAATGAAAAATATCTATTATCAAAACAGTTAAAAAGTGTGTCAAGTAAATGATAGATAGTAATTGTGTGTGTGTTCAGTACATTGAGCATTTGCTGTGCACTTATCAAACATGTGGTAATGTCTCAGATATCAACTGCTTAACTAATAACAAAATAATACCAAGTTAGTATCACTGATATCATTCAGAGCTCAAACCGTTGCTGTAATAGTCATTTTTAAACACATTTTGAAATTATAAAAGAGGTGTGCAGAAGCTGAATTACAAAGAGGAACTTTGTCAACTTCCATTTAACAACATAAAGATGTAACAATTGAAAAACATTAAGCAGTGGTTAATCAATCTTAGCAATACTGAATTTAGTTTATGCAATCTACTAAACTGCAACATACCTTTTTTAATGACCATTAATTGAGTGTAGAAACCCATACAGTAATTAAGAGTATAGTAGTCTGCCTAAACTAACAACACAAAATGCTTGTTTTTCCTTTTATCAGTACTGAGTAAACATTTTAAATGTTCACAGTCTGGGATAGAACAAGCTTGTGTACCTCCTCCATAAGCTAATTTGAGTCAGTTATGCCAAATATTGAGCTGAGACTGAGGGTGTGGGTGATGGAGTGAAGCTGCGAAAGTCGAAGTGTGATATAGCAAGAGATCAGTGTTTGTATATATATATGTGTGTGTGTGTATGTATACATGTATGTGTTTGTGTGTGTGTGTGTATATATATACGACGTATTGTGCACTCCTGATCTATTATATAAAAAAAAAAATTATATATATAGAATTTTTTTATATTCATATTCATGGCATTTGTAGTCTGAATCACAATCTGATTGTATGGGTGGTTACCTACCAGGTAATGCTTGTGGTTGGTCGGCAAGTAGGTAGACGCTAATGTCTGAGGTTCTATCCCCGAGAGGGGGTGCAGTGAGTGTGTACGCCTGATGAGCCCGGAATTAGGGCGAAATACAGTCATGTGAAAACATTAGGACACCCTTTGAAAGCATGTGGTTTTTTGTAACATTTTTAATAAATGGTTATTTCATCTCCGTTTCAACAATACAGAGAGATTAAAGTAATCCAACTAAACAAAGAAAACTGAAGAAAAGTCTTTTCAAGATCTTCTGTAAATGTCATTCTACAAAAATGCCTATTCTAACTGAGGAAAAAGATAGGACACCCTCACATGTATTCCCTCTTAAATTGGCTCAGATCTCACACAGGTATATCACACCAGGTGCACATAATTAGTAGATCGTTACTCTGCATGTTGAATGAGGCTTGCCCTATTTAAACCTCAGACATTTAGTTTGGTGTGCTCCTGACTGTTGAAGTGAGAGTGAGCACCATGGTGAGAACAAAAGAGCTGTCAGAGGACTTCAGAAAAGATTGTAGCAGCCTATGAGTCTGGGAAGGGATTTAAAAAGATCTCAAAAGATTTTGAAATCAGCCATTCCACTGTCCGGAAGATAGTCTACAAGTGGAGGGCTTTCAAAACAACTGCCAACATGCCCAGGACTGGTCGCCCCAGCAAGTTCACCCCAAGAGCAGACCGCAAGATGCTAAAAGAGGTCTCCAAAACCCTAAAGTGTCATCTCGAGAACTACAGCAGGCTCTGGCTACTGTTGATGTAGAAGTACATGCCTCTACAATCAGAAAGAGACTGTACAAGTTTAACTTGCATGGGAGGTGTGCAAGGAGGAAACCTTTGCTTTCCAAGAGAAACATCGAGGCCAGACTGACATTTGCCAGAGATAAAGTTGACAAAGACCAGGACTTCTGGAATAATGTTCTTTGGACAGATGAGTCCAAAATTGAATTATTTGGACACAACAGCAGAGGACATGTTTGGCGTAAACCAAACACAGCATTCCAAGAAAAGAACCTCATACCAACTGTGAAGCATGGAGGTGGAAGTGTCATGGTTTGGGGCTGCTTTGCTGCAGCAGGACCTGGTCAGCTCACCATCATAGAATCCACGATGAATTCTACTGTGTATCAGAAGGTGCTTGAAGAACATGTGAGACCATCAGTTAGAAAATTAAAGCTGAAGCGGAACTGGACCATGCAACATGACAATGACCCAAAACATACTAGTAAATCAACCAAAGATTGGCTGAAAAGAAGAAATGGAGAGTCCTGGAATGGCCAAGTCAAAGTCCAGATTTGAATCCCATTGAGATGCTGTGGGGTGACTTGAAAAGGGCTGTACGTGCAAGAAACCCCTCAAACATCTCACAGCTGAAAAAGTTCTGCATTGAGGAGTGGGGTAAAATTTCCTCAGACCGATGTCGAAGACTGGTAGATGGCTACAAGAACCGTCTCACTGCAGTTATTTCAGCCAAAGGAGGTAACACTCGCTATTAGGGGCAAGGGTGTCCTATCTTTTTCCTCAGTTAGAATAGGCATTTTTGTAGAATGACATTTACAGAAGATCTTGAAAAGACTTTTCTTCAGTTTTCTTTGTTTAGTTGGATTACTTTAATCTCTCTGTATTGTTGAAACGGAGATGAAATAACCATTTATTAAAAATGTTACAAAAAACCACATGCTTTCAAAGGGTGTCCTAATGTTTTCACATGACTGTACGTGTCGCGTACTCTTTGCATTATTTGACAGTAAAACTATATGCAATCAAAATATATAAAAATATATCCATCCATCCATCCATTTTTCCAACCCACTGAATCCGAACACAGGGTCATGGGGGTCTGCTGGAGCCAATCCCAGCCAACACAGGGCACAAGGCAGGAACCAATCCTGAGCAGGGTGCGAAGCCACCGCAGGACACACACAAACACACCAAGCACACACTAGGGCCAATTTAGAATCACCAATCCACCTAACTTGCATGTCTTTGGACTGTGGGAGGAAACCGGAGCGCCCGGAAGAAACCCACGCAGACACGGGGAGAACATGCAAACTCCACGCAGGGAGGACCGAGGAAGCGAACCCAGGTCTCCTAACTGCTAGGCAGCAGCGCTACCACTGCGCCACCGTGCCGCCCTATAAAAAAATATTATATATATATATATATATATATATATATATATATATATATATATATATATATATATATATATATATATATATATATATATATATATATATATATATATATATATATATATATATATATATATATATATATATATATATAAAAATACACACACACTCTGAGTATACTTTTGGGTGCCAAACAGGCAAATATAATGATTTTCGGAATATATAACACCAAAATCTGACTATATAAAGTCAGCAGCAGAATATATAAAGTCACTCCTGAATATTTAAAGTCAAGTAAAGCTTAGTCTTGAAACCATTTGTCAAAGTCTGACAGACAATTTTTCAATCTGCTCTGTGTAGCGTATGCTGTCAAGTTGCGCACACGCCTTCCATTGCGCCTCCAGCTCTGATACGAGGTTTTGGATGTTCCCCAAATCAAGTTGATTTGTGGACAGATGTTCCTTTTTTCGTTTGAATACATTAACTGAGCTAGTCATATTGACCATGGTTTTCCCTTTTCCTTGTAGGTGTAAATTAAGCTCATTCAACATGTTTGTCAGATAGGAAAAAAAAAATGCCAAGACTAGCGGCCAGGTGTTTAATGACGGAGAAACTCCTTTTTCTCTGGCCAGGGGTCTTGAAATCTCAGCAGGAATTTCTCCCTAGCCATCTGCCTCAACAAAGGCATCTTTTATCATCCGTCCATCTTGGAAGGACTTTTTATGCTTAATGATCGAGTGACTCGCCCGGAACGATGCTTCGGTGTGTCTGCCTTTGCTTTTGAATTCAGCTGAGTGAAAAATGATGGCTGTTCGATTAACTGCGATTTTAGTTCCCTCTCCTTTCTCTTTCTCAAATCGCATTTTGGAAGGAAGTCAGTTTCGTAGTTTTTATGAACAGTTCAAAAGTGCCTTTCCACTTTTTCTTTCTTTGGAATAGCAGTGATAGATTGACAGATCAGACAGACGCACTTTCATTGTGATATTCATCTTCCAATTCCACATCCAGCCCATAACAACATTTTTTTTCTAATCTCTTCTTTAGTCAATTTAAAATTGGAAGGCTAACTAGATCACTTAGATAGCCGGAGTTTTGCAGTAGCTCTCGCGTTTGATCATGCGTGTGGGATGGCTAGTATGTTAGAAGAGAAGAGATCTCAGACTGGCCACCCTGTATGTCAATCAAGTGGCAAATGCCATAGGGAGGATATATGATAGACTAACAAAAAAAAAAATTTCAATGCAGCGCGAACGACGTATTGTGCACTCCTGATCTATTATATAAAAAAAAAAAATCTTGGGATGAGGCAAGACTTTTTTCAAGAGATTTTTTTTCAAATCCTGCGAGACAAGACTTTGGCCATGAGATTTTTTCAAGTCACGCCCTCCTGTCAACCATATTCAACCACGCACACGGTACTCTCACCTCTCATTCCTGTGAGTGCTTTGGACAGACACAGTTCCTGCTTTCTCAGCTCTTATAAATTTTTACGTTTTCCTCTCTATGTTCCCAATTAAAGATGATGATGTCCAAATCTTATTGAAGAATTTCATCCCGAAGGGTTTTCAACCGGAAAAATTACTACACAAGCAATCCTAGAATAGAGAAACATATGAAGTCAAACGAATTAACACCAAAAATGTTGATCTGTTACACAGCAAATTGGTTAAATGCATATCAATAGACTATGCTGATACAGTTTGTGGTGACCGTGTGAAACATGAAAACGTCAACGTACAATATTCCTTAGAATATCTACAAACGTTAACACCATCCGTTCTTCCACTGCAAAAATTACTTTAGAAAGAAGGATGCATCCAAGAAAGGTAATGTAGTAAATCTTACGCGGATAACATTAGACACCAAAGGAGATCTTGATTTGCCATTCGTATTAAAACGGTAACAGTTTCCCGTTAGAATATTTTTTGTAAAGAACATTAACAAATCTCAGAGCCAAACATTCAAAAAAGTTGTTTTATTTAATAGAGAGAAACGATGATGAGCTTATTATTACAAAGGGTACAATGAAGGCAAAATTGTATCAGTTTTTACAGTAGAGTGTCAGGGCAGTGGCAAATCAAATGAAATTTAATGAAATGAAGTTTATTTGGTAATGTTACACAATGACCAGAAACACAGTAGTAAATCAACAACAATGGATTAAATGCGAACATCTGTGTTAAGGAATAGAATTTATAACATATCTCAATCTGTCTGTTGAAATTTAAATAACCTTTATAGTAAGCTTAAGTTAAGCCATGTTAAGTCAGATAAATGAAATATAGCTAAATTATTTTTGT
The DNA here is from genome assembly GCF_016835505.1 of Polypterus senegalus. Classification (NCBI taxonomy): domain Eukaryota; kingdom Metazoa; phylum Chordata; class Cladistia; order Polypteriformes; family Polypteridae; genus Polypterus; species Polypterus senegalus. The sequence goes on along the minus strand of NC_053166.1, from coordinate 75,177,040 downwards.
ACATTAATTTAGAGCTTAGTGATTACATTAAAATGTAGCATGAGAAAAATCGAGCAATACTCTTTGTAAGGCAGGAGGGGTGTTACCTGGCTCCATGTATCTATCTCATGTCAATCTATAGCTGGGTTTATTAGTTTAACTCTGGCATAATATGACTTGCAAAATAGGTAGCTAGTTCCACGGTGGTGAGGATTAAAAGAGATGTTAATCCAGTGGAATCTGACACAGAGCCATGAGCTTCCTCCGCAGAAATCGGCGCATGTTCAAGAGTACTGACACAATGAAGTTGACATGGTGTAAATGGCTAGAGGTTTAAAGAATGATACTGCAATTTGGGTGAGGAGACAGCCAATGTGCACAGGATCAAGGAGACATTCTACTTTTAAAGGTTTAGTGGTTAATTTTTCCCGCCTTGAGTTTAATCTTTGTAAAAAGCTTATGTTCTGCAAATGATGTGATTGAGGCAGGAGTACACATTCAGGAAATTCAATATTTGTAACCAGGCACTCGCTGCTTAAGTGAGATAGGATAGTCAACTACAGTTGTGCTTATTATCATTCAATTAATAAAAAAAGGCTAATCTGTGCTAGGTGTGCTCACTGAATGCGTTTTACGTGTTTGTGGATAAGAAAAAATGTTTATCAAATATTTACTGGAAAACGTTTCTACATGCTTCAATTGTTTTCAAGTCAGGAACACCAGGTGCTCCTAGGCAAAAAGGTTACCAAGGAACCCAGTTAAGTAAGCCATTGAATCCATAGCATGCCTCTGACTATCTCTTCCCCGATCTCTTTTGGTATTCTTTGTATTCAGCCAGGTCTTTTTGGAGATTGATGATGGTTTACTAATGTGTTAGAATGTAGTATTGTTTCTTCATGTGTTCTCTTGTTAATTTTTCTTATAATTGATTTTTTGTATTTCAGGTTGTACAGAGTTTGGAGGATCATCACCAGGAAGTGATCTCTTTTTACAGGGACTATGGTTTCCAGGGACTCATTGCTCATGATTCGGAATATGCCCTTTGTAATATCCCAGCTTACTTCAGTTCACATGCTCTCAAACTCAGCTGGAATGGCAAGAACCTAACTACAAACCAGTATCTCATGGCAGAGGTGGCCAAGCAATTGGGACTGAAACCTTCACAATTTCCTACCTTTGCAGCACTCTTGGGTAAGAGTTAAAAACTGCCAGACCTGCGCCATTTTTTTTTTAACCTTTCATTGGTACTTATATAATCTGATTAGTCTGATGTTAACACATTTAACCTGGCTGGACAAATGAATGTGATCTTATTTGTGTTAACATAATAAAGATAGTTGGTGAAAGCAGAACAGTTTCTTTCCTTTCAGACCATATTAACACACAAAGATGTCCTGTTTGTCCTGACTACTGTTTGTCATATTCATAAGAACATGCTTATATTGAAAATGTATTTATTACAGGTAATCACATCCTTCCAGATGAAGATCTGGCAGCATTTCACTGGAGTCTTCTGGGGCCAGAGCATCCTCTGGCATCACTAAAGGTACATCTAGATAATATATGTGTAATTTTACAGATTTTAGAAAGCAATGACAATATATCATTTAAAATTGTCAGCTGCATTGAGGTTTTACTTTTAGTCTTCTTGCTGTTATACTAGGTGGTACAGCTGTCTTTCCTCCATTAAAAACTGCAAACAGTTCACCATTTTGTTTTTCTCCAGATCTTTTGTAAGTTCTATGGCTGTAAAGATTCTCCTTTTGTCTTATTCTTGCTTCTTTGTGTCGAGCTAGGCACTTGTGAGATTAAATCCTAGTGTCTCCATCTACCTCTACTATAAAGAACAAACTTATTTTTGATTTTTTTTTAAACACTTTAGGTGCGTGCCCATCAACTTGTTCTGCCCCCTTGTGAGGTGGTCATTAAAGCTGTCTCAGAGTATGTGGCTGCCATTAAGGACCTTAATAATTTAGAAGCAATCGCACGTGATGTGTTTCGGCAGTCTCAGGTATGTACCTGAAATTTAGAACTAACTTTAAAGTTTTTCACACTGTTTATATGTAATATTTATGTTTGGATGGTCGGTCTGAATGTTTCATCCTGATGTTGCTGATAGCTGTTCACTTGAGCTGAAATTAATGTGGTGTGTAATGGATATTTCGCCTTAGAGTTATTGTACTTTATGGGTTTTGTTTCCGGTCTGTCATATCTAATGGAAAGCTTAGTATTGTTTCTCTGCCATTTCTTTAGTCTAGAACTGAAGACAAGGTTGAACGCTTTAAAAAAGCAGTTGAATATTTCTCTGCTGCTAGCAAACCAAGACCATTGGCCATGGGTCCTTCACCATTTATCTGTGAGTAATTATTTTGTTAGTATTTTATGTGAGGTTATTAAATCCAAAAATAAGTATTATTCACTGAGCATTAGTTAAATTAAGATGTGAAATATGTTTATTACAGTGCAATACGACAATTATTTTTTCCATTAACTCAAATAAAAAAAAGGTTATGAACAGCCTTTTAATACTTGTTTTTGTTTGGGTCTCTTATTACATTGTTTGCCGTAGTGACATTTGGAACCCAAGGAAGGGAGAGGTGGCAGCATTCATCAGTGCCCATAATGGATAGTCAATATTAGACTTGCATAAATTGTGTCCCTCTGTGTACATACTGTGGAATTTACCGCGTATGTGCCACTTACCTTTCACTTCCCTTACATTTCATAAATGGGACCACTAATGTATTGACTGGCTCTAATCTCCATTTTGGATCTTTTTTTGTGGGCACCATTTACCACTATTGGCAAGATGCCACCCTGGGCGATTGCCTATGTCATCCATATCTAAATTATATTTACCACTGCTTTGCATAATGTGTTTAGATACTAGATTCATATTTATTAACATTTTTGATATATGGTAGGTTTAATTCTCTGTTATAAACAACTTATTTTATGTGCAGGTAATAGATCATACATAACTAGGTTTCTGCTCTCAGTGTAATTTGAGTACGTTATAATCTTATAGATCGTTGTAACGTTTATGTAACCTTACATTGACGTTTACTCACAAGCACATTATCTCACATCCTTGACACCAGCTGCAATATACTGTAGATGTATTGTGTATACATATTTAGAACTAATAGGAGGGAAATGACTTTGGAGAGACATGACACAACATCATTTATTTATGGTTTTAATGGTAAAATCCAAGGCTTATTTATTTTAACAGAAATTAATACAAATAATCATGATCTTCAAACCAGCCAAGAATAGCCTTTATCCAATCACAAATTTTTGTATATGTTATTATTCATTTATTATTGTAATTCTAAGTTTTACTTAATAGGCAACTCATGGGACTCATTATGTATCAACAGTTTTGCAAATAATCTCATAATAACACACAAAAATGATCACTGGTTCTGCAAGTGGAATCTATTAAATATAACCCTGTCAGTGACATAAGGTTTCTTTTCAATAAGGGATGTTACAAGAGATTTTTTTAGTACTTCCCGTGCAAAATATGCTCGTCACAGTCAATGTAATGAAGATCAACGTAGACGATGAGAGTGTGAATGGTATACTGTCAAATAGTAGGTAAATGAGTAGGACACCTGTAATGAAATCATTCGAGTCCTATAAAGTTTTATAGAAATTAATAATAAAAAATAGTAGTAAAGTGTAGTTCAAACTTTAGCCTTTTAGAACGTTTTTTTCTGAAGGCTGAATATTTCCCACACTATTTAGACTAAAGTAGTCTGTGTCTTTGTGTGATAAGTTGGTTGATCCAAAGGATGTTTTCCTTTTTCTACAGTTTCTGGATTTGGTCCAGGTCAATTTGGAGGACCAGCACCACCTCATGGTCACATTGGAGCATTGCAACCCGGCAAATCTTTGGTGAGAAACCACTGATTAAAAAAAGTAACACTTGTGTTCTGACAAATGCATATGTTTTATACTTAAAGTAGAAGGCAGTTTGTGTGCATCATGCTTCGTTGGCTCTCGTACTGAAGTTTGTTAGACTGACAGATTTTAAATAAAAACTTTATTTTGTATGTCTTATTACTTTATTAAATGTGTGCGTGTTTGTGTTATGAAATATCTTCTTTCAAAAGAAAAAATTATTTAAATTGGTGGACTGTACAATACTGAAATACTCTTGACAGTTATGACACAACACATCAAACTTGTATACTGTCTGATACAGAGAGAGAAATAAGTGTTCCTGTAATTGTTTTTTCTTGGTGCATTTCCTTTTTATGTATTTAAGAGTAACTTTTTTGCTAATGCTTTAAATTTAAAGGGACTTTGTGGGGGGAAAAATGTTCTTGTTGCATTGTTTTTCATGATTATTTTTTATGTTTATTTATTTTAGTTTGTGGCCCCAAATATGTCTGGAAAGATACCTTATCATGGAGGATCTTTCCTAAGTGGTCCCCATCCAAACCCAGCTCTGATGTTCTCGCACCCATCCTCAGCACCCGGAGGCCATTTGCCTGTGCAGGAATGTAATGATGGTTTATCCAAGATTCCCTTCACAGAGTGGTCTGCTCCTTATGATAATACTGCTGGCCGTATTTCTGGCTCCACAATGGCCAACACATCATCTGGGAACATGGGAAACAAGTATCCTAATCATCATTTAGCCACTAAACCATCTCCTTCCTCGGGGCCTGCTTCATCACCATCATCGTCTTCAGATGGAGAAGACCACAATAGTGCAGGCGTAAAGTAAGAGATTTTTTTGACTGTAAATACAAAGGTGATTTTTATGCAATTAGTTTACACTGTTTTCTTGAAAAATTTCATTTGCTATATTTGCAATGGTTTCTGTAAAATTAAATACTATTACTAATAAAATACTACAGTGCTGAAAAAAAATTGTAAACTTTTGAGCAGTGTAGATGATTCTGTCTTATCTTGGCTGCCAACTATACACAGAGCTATGTGCAAATGTCTGGTTGATTATGTTCTTCCGATGGCCTTGACACTTTTGCTGTTTTCCAGTTAAACTTAGAACAGTGACAGGCTGATATGGGATGTGAACTCCACCAACTAAAATTACTTTTATGTTCATTTACACCTTGTGATTTTAAGTCTTTTTAGAATAGATACATTCTTGTTAAGGGTATATTTTCCTTAAAATTGAGGACATATTTCTTCAAATGGAGAACAGTATATAATTAAATAAATGCAACCAAATACTGCAGTTGGCACCATTCTTTTAGGAATGTTTTTTGACTGCAGTGAATTGATGTGCACATTGTACCATCTTAGTCTACAATAATATCGCGATGGGCAACCGCTATTGCTAGTTCAATAGCCTGTTATGTTGTAACAGAATATTGCATTTTTCTTTGTCCACTTGCATCAGTGTGTGTGTAATAAAATTGTAAGCTGTTTGTTTGTCAGTTTGCTTTTTTGCGTCAAACCAGCTAAACCAATTTACACGCAATTGTGCATATGTGGATAGTCCAACAGAAAATATGGGCTATATGGCAGGGAGAGGGAGGGGCACTGTAACCAAAAAACCGTAATTGACATGGGTACTACAGTTCCCAACAGGCAGCAGTAGTACACTGGGGCATTGTTATCTGCACATATCTAAGACCACAAGTACAGCGTTTTTGTTTTTTTCTCATCTAACTTGGATAATTTTAGCGTCTAAGCATGCATCTTTTGTCTCATTGTGGGTTGTTTGACTATGTTGCATTTCCGAAATACAGTTTGTGCCAGTTTTTCATCTAGATCCTTTTCTGTAGCTGTATATGTCATGTAGGGGTGTACAGTGTTGCCGAACCCAGTTTTACTTTCTTTCATCCATCCATCCATTATCCAACCCGCTATATCCTAACTACAGGATCACGGGGGTTCTGCTGGAGCCAATCCCAGCCAACACAGGGTGCAAGGCAGGAAATAAACCCCGGGCAGGGCGCCAGCCTACCTACTTTCTTTCAATCCCTCAAAAAACTTATAAAACTCCAAAACACCCTTAGTAATGAGTTTCACGGTTGCGTAATCGCATGTAAAATGAAGTTTAACATAAGTTTTGCAAAGCCACAATGCTAAATTGCCCATAGTGTGTATGTGTGCGCACATTCATTCTGGGATGGATGGGTGTTCCACACTGGGATTGTTTCAGCCTCTCTCTTGAAACTTGCTGGGATGGTTCCAGCTCCACCCCAACCTTGTTCTGGGTAATCAAGTTTGGAATATGGATGTATGCAAACATGTTTTGCTCACCACTATTTTGTGATGTTATAAGTGGGTTGAGAAAATGGATGGATGGACGTTATAACACCGGAGTAAAATGTGGAACACCAAATCTCTGAAATCAATTGATGACAGTATGGTTTTATCAAAAATCCAACAGCATTGTACATCTGCGTATTGTTACTTAATGCAATAGAGAGAAGCTGTGGTGGAACAGAACATTATTGTATGTTGAATTGCTATTCAGCATACGGTATAAAGAGAGTGACTGATGATGACATTACTGTTTCTTGAAGATAGACATTTGTTCAAGTTCATTTTACGATGAGGCAGTTTTAGTTTTAGGCTTCAATTCCATTACAGCCTTGTAATTTGCAGGAATTTTAATTTTACAAGAAATCAACTTTGAATAATTTTTATAGTATTATCGAATGCCGCTTTCTCCTGTAGTGATGTTTGTGAAAACCACTCCCCCACCCACTCACACCAACACTGTAGATGTGTTCTGTGGTCAGTGGATTCTATTATTCAGCCAGCCATCCAGTTTATTGTGCTATTGAAAAAGTATTTTTGAATTAACTGTAAACCATAAAAATACAAAGTATCAATCATGCACAAAAACGAGATGTAGTGTAGTTGATGGAAGCATACTAGCATTTCAGCCAACAATGACAAAGGGGCAAACTTTTAAAATATACATAAATAGTTGCTTCATTACCTTAAGTCATCATACAGATATACCCACACAATACTTGGTAACCAATGCTTTGGTACCAAGTCGATACCAAAATTCCAAAAACATAATGACACTAGGTTTGTTACAGTATTGGTAGTATAGAATGAAAGTTCGTACTGGATTCTTGCATGACAAGTAGACAAATCACATCAAAATGGCTTCCAGTGGTAATGATACATACATATGCCCATCTGTTTTCCAAACCTGCTTATTCAAGGCAGGATCATGAGGCAGCGGGAGCCTACTGTATCTCATCAAGCAACAGACACTGGCAGGAACAACCCCTAGACAGGGCACCAACCCATTGCAGGTTGATCACACAAACTAGAAGCAATTTGTGCTTTGTGTTCGATGTAGAATTTCAGTCCACAACAGCAGAACTCATGAATAATTAAATTAAAAAAGAACATAGTCATTTATTATTTCCATTTTTATCTTATTATTGAGTTACTTTAGAAATTGATTTATGAGTGCTATGAAAGAAAAATTATGTGACCAATTAAATTTACTTTGTGTCATGCATTTGTAGGAGCAGGTTAAACGGAACGGGGGCTTTGCATTCATTCTCTGATTGTATTGAGCACATCAACGCAAGTCGATCCAAGCATCAGTCTGTCCTCTGAATGGTGTATACAGTTCATAACACACGGAAGATGTTTGAAGAGAAGCAGGAAACAACAAAATATATTTTTACACAAAAAAAGTATATCCTTGCCAGCTGTGATCATCACAAACTATAACAAATAGCCAACAATATGAGCGACAGAAACAATTATATTGAAACAAAATCATTAGAGATACAAAAGTTAATTACAAAGAAAGCAAAGTCGGTGTTAAAATTGCACAGATGATTCTCCAAGGAATACAAAAACAAGCTGAGAGATTCAAAAAAGCAGATTTCACGTGTGTGCGTGTATACTGTATGTATGTATGTATGTATGTATGTATGTATGTATGTATGTATGTATGTATGTATGTATGTATGTATGTATGTATGTATATATATATGTATATGTATATGTATATATATATATATATATATATATATATATATATATATATATATATATATATATATAGCAAAAGAATATAACAATAAAAACTAAAACAAAGCATGGTGTAAACCTTAAGTTTAAATTAAGTTCATAGACACGCTGGCGTTTGTCATGCCTACAACGAATACAATATTCGCGAGATACAAGTTTAATGAGAAGACGCAGGGTATAAACGAGACTTTTGATCACTTTGTAACGGAGTTAAAATTGCTGGTGAAGGACTGTGCTTATGCAAACGAAGATGAGATGGCCAGGGATAGAATAGTGTTTGGCACAAACTCGGCAAAAGTGGGAGAGAAAGGGTCCGAGCAAACATTAAATAAATCCTTGGACATGGCAAGATCGCACGAGATAGCGCAACCACAGCTGAGGACCTTCGATGCATGTACTCCGAGCGGCTCACGTGAACTGACTGTGAACGCAGTACGCACACAAAAAGCAAGACCTCCAAAGAGCTCTGAACAAAAAACGCATTACACAATTGAGAAAGCAGCAAAGAATATGAAGCGTGTGACACATACAAGCATATTCATAAGTGCGGGTACTGCGGAAACAAAGTACACGGTGGAAAAAGTCAATGTCCAGCTAAAGGAAGACAGTGTAAAAAATGGTAAATTGAACCACTTCACTAAAGTTTGCAGGACTGGGAAAGGTAAACCCGTGCATGCAGTGTGTGATGTCTCGGGTAAAGAGGAAGACGAGCTGTTTATTGATGCAGTATGAGAGGAACAACCCTCTGAAGCTGAACAAGCCTTTGTAGACATATCAATAGGAAAGCAAGGTGTAAAGCTTAAGTTTAAATTAAGTTCATAGACACGCTGCCGCTAAATATTCGCAGGCAAATCCACAACTTAATACCGGGAATGCCTGTTAAACATCTTAGATTCACGAGTGCCGATTTGGGTAGTGAACACTTCGATGAATGAATCCTGTTATCTTTACAGCGGTTGACAAACACGGAATTTAACTTGAACACAACACATCCTCCAAATTGTTTTATTATCTTTCTGCTTTGGACAAAATTGTGTTCTATTGTGAAATGTGATTTTAAAAAAAAATGTATCTTTTAATGTGTATGGATTATTCTTGTATAATGTTAAAGAAAAATGTGTGTGGCTAAGAATTTCAGTAAGGAAACAAGTGAAAAGCCTGGGACTGGTGAACTAAATCTCCTAATTTAAATCCAGCCAGCTCTGCATTTTTCTTTCTGAAATGGAGGTTAGGTGTCAGATAATGAAAAGCAATTGAAAATCACTGGCCAACATCAGTAAAGCAAACCAAGAGCTTGGTGATGTAAGCGTATTGTAGATATGCCTTCACAATGGCTGGTGGAGGGTGGAGTTTGACACCCTATGAGAATTACTTAGTGGATACAATTGGTACAATGGCATGTATTTGTGGGGAAAGCTAACCAGTGAGTTGTGCACCACAAAGCTGATGAGAGAGGAACTGTTGACACAAGAAGACCCTCCAAGCTAGCAGTCAGATTGTCAACTGGCTGAACACAGATATCCATTTAAGTGAGTAGTTGATAAAACTGGATTTAATTCCAGTGGCCCATGTCCAGTCCCTGCCACCACTGCTATGGTGTATTTTATGCACTTATTATTATGCTGAATTACATGCCACAGTGATGCAATATTTTTTGTTGCTACATTTTTGTATTTAGTTTACAGTTCATTGAATATAGTAGTATGCCGTTGCAGTATTTTTCATTAGGAATTAGGATGCTGTCGAGGAGGGATTTTGTAAAGGCTAACATCTTAGAATTACTAATGTGCTTTCTCATGTGTTTCTTTTTTTTTTTTTTAGCCATATCCCAGATAAATCACAATCAAAAGGAGGTTGGGATGATTCTGGGAGTGACCGGGGCAAAGTAGGTGGTAGTAGTGAATGTCATCATGGGAATGGCAGCCCTCAGATCCCTTCCCTCCTCTCCATGGCAACCCGCAATCATATGGACATCACTACGCCTCCACTGCCCGAAGTTGGTGCAGAAGTATTACGCGTAGCAGAGCATCGACACAGGAGGGGGCTTATGTATCCCTACATTTACCATGTTCTTACAAAGGTGAGATTGTGAAAGTGAGCAGCTTAACAATAGATCTCTTGTCTAGAGGTTTGGACATATATGGTATTGTGCTTGTTTCTTTTTTTAACATATTTTGCATGTTTTTCATAGGGGGAAATTAAGATTGCAGTGTGCATAGAAGATGAGTGCAATCCTGATCTTCCACCTGCTGCTGCACTGTTTCGATCAGCACGTCAATATGTGTATGGTGTTCTCTTCAGTTTGGCAGAGACCCAGAGAAGAATGGAGAGATTGTCTCTACGAAAGAGGGTTCCACTTGATGGTACATATTTACATTTTTAATGCTTTATAAAATGTTGTGTGGTTTTACGAATACTGAAAGTACTTTTAAATGTCATATTTTGGGTTAGCAGAAATATTTTCCTTTACTTGTTTTCTTTCATCAATTGCTCTCAAGCGTTCATATTCGTATACGAAGTTAGTGCTGTTTCCATTTTCTTATTAAAGTCTCTTTGTTAATTGTTATGCCCTAAGTCAAAGATGTGAATTGTTGTACCGTTTCTAATTTCTAGAATAACATGAAATACACGTCCTACCCTCTATATGATAATAATGTTTACCTGAACAAACCCTCATAAGGCAAGGTTTCACAAATACCATAGTTGTCATTAATCAACAGGGAAAAATGTATGCATTTCCAAGTCCAAAAAGCTGGTTCTCTCTTTTCCTCACAGAACACCAAATTAACCACTGAATTAACTAATTTATTATTAGTATTCAACAAACTCTAAATAAGCATGTTCCCTTTTTTAATGATTCGGTAATACTGCCATTCACTGACTCCCTTTTGGCCCATTTGGAGCTACTGCATTGTAGTATACACTAATTTGTCAGAAAATCAAACAGGCTGTTTGATACTCATTGTATTTTTACAGAGCATTTGTGGTTTAATTAGAATGGGCGACAACAACAGAGTTTCTATATATTATAAACAATAAAAAAGCCATCACTATCCTTCTCAATAAGCCATTTGATAACAAATAGAGGAAGGGGTGGTGGTGGCGGGTGGCGGCATCATTTTTGTGGGCAGATTGGTGGCAGGTCTCAAGGGCTTTTGGAGAAGGAAAATACGTAGAGAAAGAGGCATAGATTTCTTCTACTCCATTGCTGGATTTTCTGTGTCTTCTGACCTTTTCCCTTCCATTGCAGTAGTCCCAGATGTAGTAGCAACATTGGAAACAACTGTGGATTATTTGCTTGAAAGAATAAGATGCTGTTATCCCTGGTTTCTTGTATCTTTACCTTACATAGCTGTCTGCCACTCTGAAAATAATCTGCCACCTTGATTCTCATAACTGTAAAAGATGATGACTTATAATTCAAAAAGCTTTCTTAGGTGATACCTCTCATAAAATGTGAACCCTCTTATTTTGGGATTACCTGTATTTTATGAAAGTTTCTTTTCCTGCCTGACCCATCTCTGCTAAAACATAGTTGTATTTACACATTTTGCATCTCCTCAAAGCCAACATTTTAAGCTAAATTGTTTAGTTTTTGCTGATTTCAGAGACAGGAAATCCCATCCTTGGTCTCTCTGTGTTATATATCAATTTACAGTCATGGAGCTTATCCTGACAGCATCACACCCAATAGAGAAATAATCTGTCAATGCTACACCTGTCCATTTCAGTGCACATTAATGCACAAACTCACACTTGAAAGTTGCTAACTTTGCTCACTATGCTGTGACTGACTCAGATTAGAAGACAAGTTTTTGGAGCGAAGAGGCAGCAACACTGACAACTGTGCCTTCTCACCACCTTACCTGAATACTATAAGACCTTTTGCTCTCGTCAACTTCCACTCTTGTTTTTGTATGGTTGGTTGTTTTATCTCAGGATGTCAGACATTTCATAATTTCATGACTTCTCATTTTTCTCTTATGAATTTAGATTTCAGAGTTTATATTTACGTGGTAAATTGAGATGTAGATGATTGGACATTGATGAGTTGATTTTAATCTTAATGCAAGATTTGCCTCTATGTAATACACCAATATTTGCCCACTGCTATACTAAAATTATGTCCAAGTAAGAACTGCGACAAGGAGATGAAAAGCATCTCTAGGCAAAACTGGGCTGAACACAGCACCAGGATATAACACTGCATACACTCTGAGCCCTTCCTATTCAGAGCTGCTTTAAAACCTTGTCCTTACTGTGTATGCACAGTGTTTTGTAACAGTATTTCACTGTAATACCTTTATTGTTGCAGCTTTCAAGACTAACCCATTCATCGTTATTAAGATGTTAATTACCTTGAAGCAGCGTTTGCACTTAAAATCCCTCGATTTATTGAATTCACTTTCTCACTAGGCCTTATCAGTATAATGGAAAGATTGTCCCTCTCGAACAAAACTATAGCAATACAGTACAATGTGTAGTGACACAGTAGGTGTTTAGTCAAAAATAGTGACCTCCAGAAAAAAAGAAATGGCTAAAGAAGAAGACGACATAAATTACTAACCAACACAATGATGATAAAACACCAGTACATATCACCACTTGTGCAACCATATCTAATTAAAAAATTATAAATACCGTAGATCCCGTTTTATATAAGCCGAGAATTTCGTCCTAGATTTTTGGCTTGGAGTTTGGGGGTCGGTTTATACAACGAGTATCGTTTCAGATTCAAGATTTCCAGCGCAATGCCGGTTTTGCCGATGAATACGGAAGTAAATAATGACGAAACCACAGCCATCTTTCAGATGAAGAAGTAACTTTGCATGCCGGTACTTTAAATTAAATAAAGAATTTATTCAAAAAAGTGTTTTAGTTGTTGATTTTATTAATAAAATTTATAATAAATTATCAGGAAGTTTAAAATGAAATTTTTTGTTTTGATTTACAATCAACATCTTGCGTTACGAAACGGATGCGGTCACATGTATCCGCTTGCGCGATTGTAAACAAACAACCGAGAGCGTTAGTAGCGTCAGTCAGAGCCCAGATACATGTGTTTGTGGATGTAATTTCCGGCATTGCAGTGATTTACCTATATATATAATTCATTAAGACCATGCAAGCAAGACACATAATTGCTAAGGAAGGAAGAGGAGGTAAAAGTAAGCGATCGCAATCGAAACGAAGATGGACATTGTGTGGAAATATCTCCTCCCTTTCTGCAGCCCAAAGATGTCAAATTAAATGGTGAGTACAGTATGAAATTGTTTCTAGAATAGAATGCCTTTTATTGTCACTATACGCATCTACAATGAGATTAAAAGCAGCTCCTTCAGTGCAGAAAAAAGTTCTGTACAGGGCTTGTATGGTTGTTTTTTAGCTTTAGCATAACCCCGGATCTGCGGCCCCACTTCTGCTTTCTTTTCCTCCTCCGTCTGTGTTGTCTCCTAGACCCGACAACAATCCATGGAGAGCCCGCTGGTCTCGCTATGTTGTCTGGGATGTTGTGCGTGTGATGAAAAACGCTCGAAACAGATGTCTGGCTCTGGACACCGATGTCTATAAGGTTCTGAATGGTGTAGCGGATGTTCGCCAAACCGATCGTGCACAAACAAGGACAAAAAAAAAAGTACAAAAACAACAAAAAAGTGCACTGAAAACAAGAGCCCTGAGCCGCTGCGACCATGCGTGCCGCCATGCTCCTAGCTTAATCGAAGTAGGCTTGACACTTTTTATAACTTTTTGGTTAGTACATTAGAAAAATGATTGGTGTTTTGGTAAATTATGCACATTATATTATGTATCAAAAATGCCGGCAGTCTCAAATTCTCGCCAATAAACATTATAAATATACCCGAAGAGACACTTTTAAGGAAATTTAGAAAATTTTGCTTGGAGAAGGGGTCGGCTTAAATACCGTCATCGGCAAATACATGTAATTTAGTAGGTAGAGAAGGGGTTCGGCTAATATACCGGGTCGGCCTGTATTCCGGGATCTACGGTATTACATATAAACATGCAACAGACTGAACAAGTAACAATTGTGAAATAGAACAACTCACCTAAGTATCTGGCCTTTCAATCTCACCTTCACTTTTTTCAGTCTTTCATTTTAATTTTAATTCCTGGATTTATTCAAGTTTCTGTTGTTCTTGCAATGTCATCCATCCGTTCACAAACAGTTCTGCTGGCTTTATTTTTTATAATTTCTTGTATTAAGCATTCTTGCCTTAAACTCTCTACCGTTCCCTTCTTTAAACCATTATATAACAACCTTCACATGTGGTTTTCCAGTATGTTAGTGTGTTTCAATTTAGATTTAGGGAAATCCCAGCAATACAGGTTCTGTTTGTAATAAAGGTGTTTAGTGCCCCCAGAACCTGTTATCTTATCTTGTATTGGCATGTAGCACAAGCAGAGTCTCTTAGAAAATGATCTTGTCAATTTCCATTAACTTTACCTTTTGTTCCAATTTGAATGAATGACAACCACGGTTTTGTGGTCTTATTTAACATAACCACTAGTCTATCTTATTGATGAGTGGAAAAATTGATATATGCTGCTGTAGTTTTTGTCATGGTATATCACCTTTCTGTTATTGTGGTCTTTATGATACACATAAAAATGTATTCCATGTAAAATTAGTATTGCCTAGGGTTCTCAAATCAGCCAAAAGTTAAGGTTTGGATATTTAGATTAAAAGTAAGCAAATATTTGAGTAATGTTCAGACATACAGTGCCCTCCGTAATGTTTGGTACAGAGACGCATTTTTCTGTAAGTTAACCCACTGCTCCCCAAATTACAAATCAAACAATTCAAATTTAAGGATATTTACGGACTTTAAGGATATTTTCATACAGTTTGGTCACTTCTTGTAGAAATGCTAACAACTTTTCTACATGGTCTCCCCATGTCAGGGCACCATAACGTTTTGGACAATTGGTGTCATAGATGCTTGTGATTACTCAAGCGTGCTTCATTCCTTCATTAGTGCAGGCCTAAGATACTACGGCTTGCTTCTATATACAGACTACATTTGTAGTTTTTACATGCCATTGTTCGACATGAGAACAAGAGCTGTGCCAATGAAAGACAAATAAGTAATCGATACACTAAAAAACAACAGTAAAACCATTGGAGACTAAATCAAATGTCTGGAATGTCATTATGAAGAAATAATGCATAGGTGTGCACAGTAATTGGAAAGAGACTGGTTGGTCAAGGAAGACATCCACTGTTGAAGACTGTAGAATCCTCGCTCTGGTAAAGAAAAAGCCCCAATTGCCTCTCCGACAGATCAGGCGGATGTGTGTGTCACAGACGACTATCCACAGAAGTCTTCATTAACAAAAATAAAGGCCACACTGCAAGATGCAAACCACTAGCCACAAAAGAGGATGTTTGTGAAAAAGTACTTAAAAGAACTGCAGAATTCTGGAAAAAGGTCTTGTGGGCAGATGAGATACAGATGAACCTGTATCAGAGTGATGGCAAGAGCAAAGTGTGGAGAGGAAAAGGAGCTGCCCAAGATCCAAAGCATACCACCTCATCCAAACATGGAGGTGGAGGTGTTATAGCTTCGGCATGTATGGCTGCCACAGGAACACACTCACTTCTCTTCAGTGATGATATAACCGGTGACCGGAGTTCTGAGGTGTACAGAAACATCTGCTGAAGGTCCAGTAAATGCCTTAAAACTCATTGGACTTCATCCTACAAGATAATGATCCTAAACGTATTGCTGAGGCGACACATGAGTATCGCCTCATGAGTGGCCAAGCCTGTCCACTGATTTAAATTGAATTGAGCATGTCTTCCATATGCTGAAGAGAAAGCTTAAGGGGACACACCCCAGCAACAAGCAGGATCTGAAGATGGCTTGGCAGAGCATTATTAGAGGAGATACTTAGCACTTGGTGATGTCTATGAATTGCAGACTTTAAGCAGTCATTGCATGCAAGAACTATGCAACAATGTACTAATTATGACTGCTGTAATTGCCATGGCCAAAACATTATGGTGCCTTTAGTGAGGAGACCATGTATAAAAAATTTTGTCATTTCTACAAGGTGTGGCCGAAATGTGTGAAAATATCCTTAAAGTCTGCAGTGTGTGCTTTATTCATGTCTGAATTGTTTGATTTGTAATTTTAAACTATGGAGCAGAGAGGAATACATCAAGGAAAAATATGTCATCTCACAACATTTTGTAGGGCAATGTAGTTTAAATATGTTTATAGTTTTTCATGTTAATCTTTATGATAGTGGTTCTTTTTCACATTTGGAGGTCAGAAGGAGAATGTGCAGCATGGGATGCCAATTCGGTGCTTTAGGCAGGAGCATTTGGTCAGGGAATAACTAAACTCAACTGCATTTCCCTCATTTCTCCACTGTATACTGGAAGCAAAAAGTGATACAGGCGACCTGATTATACAGCATATATTTTCATATATAATTTTTTATACTGTATATAAATTGCACCTCATTATTTTAAACAATGTGCATCAGTTCTTCAGCCACCTCAGATTATGCATAAAATGAGGTAGCTAAATGAGGACTGCTGACAGTAAAAACTGTCTTTAAAATGATCATTTTAAAGCCAGTAGTATAATAAAACCAAAATCGGTAATATGCCAATTACTTTACATTATCACTGATAAAGGAAATATTACCAATTTCTGTAGAATTGAAAGATGCTTCAAACCAATTTCCACTATACTGCGGGCAAATAAAAAAATGATTTGGACTCTATTGCTGAATTAAATTACAATCCTTTATATATTGTAAAACATTAAAAATCATATTGTATCATTACCCAAATATCAGGATATCATTGTATTTAGAGTTGACCACTTTTGTTGTTCAGTGAGGAGGCAGCATTGCACATTCAGTGCTGTTAACCTGCCTATTTCTCCTAGTAACTGATTTTCCTGTCATTACAGCATCCCTTTTCAGGTGTTTTAAAGGTGGACCTCTGGGGCTCCCTAGTCCTGCCTGCCTCAAAAGAAGCATCATAATCACCATATATCTCAATGACTAATTTGAAGCAGTTAGTCAAACTTTTCTGTAAGAATGATGGGTCTGAGATGTGTGTAATTCTTGCCTTCGAGTTAAATCTATACTAATAAAAGGCAAAGCCCTCACTGACTCCTCACTTCCCATGTAGGTAGAAGGCTGAAATTTGGCAGGCTCATTCCTTACAGCTTGGTTACACAAGTTGGGCAGGTTTCATTTCGAAATTCTACGCGTAATGGTCATAACTGGAACCTATTTTTCTTAATATACTGTAATGGACTTTAGCTCGATGGCCGTGGGGAGCGGAGCTGCATGTCACATCAACACGCCTCTCACGTAATCACGTCAACTGACTGTGAACGCAGTACGTAGAAAAGAAGGAAGAGCTCCCAAAGAGCACTGAAGAAAAACGCTGAATACTTTATTCGTGAGGTACAAGTTTAATGAGAAGACACGAGGTATAAACGAGACTTTGGATCACTTTTTAACGGAGTTAAAATTGCTGTAGCGAGAAACTTTTAAGTGCGGGTCTTAGCTAACATTAAATAAAGCCGTGGACATCGCAACATCACACAAGAGAGCAGCTCACGTGAACTGACTGAACGCAGTACGAGTGATCACTTAAATGTATCAAACCTGTTCAAAAAACTCATTACACAATTGACAACGTAGGAAAAGAATATGCTCCGAGCTGAGCTCCACAGCTAACGCGGTCTTGCGGAAGCAACTTCATCACGCTGCCACCAAATACTCACAGAAAAATCCACAAGTTAATACACACGCTGTCTCTAGAGTTTCTCCACACTCAATGTATTCCTCGCATCCCCGTTATACCCTCTGATCTCCCATTTCAATTCAGATGCCTCCAATTTTCAGTAAGGCTCTGCTGCGCGATGACAAGTAATAAGTCTCAGGGACAGACCGTACAAAAGGTTGCCATTGATTTCAGGCAAGATTGCTTTTCTCCTGGACAACTATACGTTGCATTCTCAAGAGTGAGCTCGCGTAGCTTCGTCATATTACAACCAGAGTGCTGAACTGACAACGTGATATATGAAGAGAACTATAATAATCGTAATAAACGAACAATAAAACAGCAAAGAACACGTGTATTAAATAAAAAGGCAGCTTCCTTGGCAAAGCAAGGAAAAAGGATGGCTTTATGTGTCGTTCGTTTATAAAACAGCGGAGAAGCTGTGTAAAGGCTGCTTCACAAAAAACCAGCGGAGCGCCTTATATGAGCTGGCAGTCAGCTAAAGAAGGGAATCAATAAATATCTCTAATCGTAATAAACGAACAACAAATAGCGTACAAGCCGCGGATTAAATAAAGGAAATGGATACCTGAACAGTAAAGTAAGTCTCGAATAGCTACACAAGAACAATAACAATCGTAATAAACGAACAATAAAACAGTACAGAACCGCGAAGCACGGAGAAATGACGGCCTTATATGGCGTTCGTTTATAAAGCAGCGGAGAAGCTGTGTGAAGGCAGCTACACAAAAAAACAGCAGAGCGCCACACTCTGAATGTATTCCTCGCATCACCATTATACCCTCTGATCTCCCATTTCAGTTCAATTGCCTCAAATTTCCAGTAAGGCTCTGCTTTGCGATGACAATAAGTCTCAGGGATAGACCCTTGATTTGAGGCAACATGTTTCTCCTGGACAACTATACGTTGCATTCTCAGTATTCTTCAAGTAATCTCAGTGCACAGCTTGGTCATATTACAACCGGAGTGCTGAACTGACAACGTGGTATACAAAGAGATCCCTAACAGATAGTTATTGTTATATTTTCCCTCAGTTTAAAAATGTTTTCTTTTCTTCTTAATAAAAATGTAAAAGTAGTTTTTCGTTGCTGCGATGCGCGGGGATTTTGCGCTATACATATATATATATATATATATATATATATGTGTATGTATGTATGTATGTATATGTATGTATGTATATGTATATGTATATATATTGTCACGCTTGGGTCACAGATTTGCACAGAGACACAGGAGGTTGTAGAAACAAGAAGGATTTTTATTCAAACACTGCAAACACATGAGCTTAAACCTGCTCCATGACAAGTCAGAGATGACAGTTCCGCTAGGAGCAGAGCGAGAGAGAGATGAAAGCAAACAATCAATTCCAAATCTGACAGGCGTTGTACACGGCTTTTAAGTCGGTGGAGTACTGTGCGAGGCTTGTATTACGTGTTATAGTGCAAGGATAAGGAGCAATGTGAGGGTAGTCAGTGTTTCAGTCTTTGTGGTTTTCCCAGCGGCGTTTGTCTCTATTTGGGGTGCGATCAGCCCTCCAGCTCACAATATAAATATATATATATATATATATATATATATATATATATATATATATATATATA
Source organism: Polypterus senegalus (assembly GCF_016835505.1). Taxonomy (NCBI): domain Eukaryota; kingdom Metazoa; phylum Chordata; class Cladistia; order Polypteriformes; family Polypteridae; genus Polypterus; species Polypterus senegalus. The sequence goes on along the minus strand of NC_053166.1, from coordinate 75,157,660 downwards.
TATATATATATATATATATATATACTAATAAAAGGCAAAGCCCTCACTGACTGACTGACTGACTCACTGACTCCTCACTAATTCTCCAACTTACCGTGTAGGTAGATGGCTGAAATTTGGCAGGCTCATTCCTTACAGCTTCCTTACAAAAGTTGGGCAGGTTTCATTTTGAAATTCTACGCATAATGGTCATAACTGGAAGCTATTTTCTCCATATACTGTAATGGAGTTGAGCTCGAAAGCCGTGGGGGGCGGAGTTTTGTGTGACATCATTACGCCTCCCACGCAATCACGTGAACTGACTGTCAACGCAGTACGTAGAAAACCAGGAAGAGCTCCAAAAAGCGCTGAAGAAAACATGCATTATATAATTGAAAAGGCAGCGAAACAATAAGAAGCGAGCGAGTGACATATACAACCATATTCATGAGTGCTGCTACTTCGGAAACAAAGCACGGTGTAAACCTAAAGTTTAAATTAAGTTCATAGACAGGCTGCGCTGGCGTTTGTCATGCCCACGGTAATGCGGGATACAAGTTTAATGAGAGGACGCAGGATATAAACGAGAGTTTTGATCACTTTGTAACTAAGTTAAAATTGCAGGTAAAGGGCTGTGCTTATGCAAATTCCGAGAGACTGTGTTTGTGGGGGATTGACAGTTAAGGCGGGTGGGGGAGTCACGTCATCATCTCCCCTCCCATTCATCTCATTTCGCTCTGAGCTAACGCAGTCTTACGGAAGTGACTTTGTGACACTGCTACCAAATACTCACAGAAAAATCCACAAGTTAATACACACGCTGTCTCTAGAGTTTCTCCACACTGAATCCTACTTACAAAAGGTTACATTGACAATCGTGTTACGTTATTTTTAAAATGTTTCCTTTTCTTAGCACAAGCACAGCTGAGAAGCTTCGATGCATGTGCTCCATAATGCGTTAAAAAAATAATGCATTTAATCACACTTTCAATTCCATGCAAAGGGGAACTTCTGTCAATGCATGATTTCCTGGTACACCGATTACATTGATCAGCTTCCCGATTCATTTTACCCTCGCACCCCCTTGGTTTGAGAAGAAGTATGGAAAAATATGAGGTTAACACAGAAAAACAGATCACCAATTCAAGCTTTATGAATAATCGAAATGCCATCAATAATTCTTTTTGTAAAGCCATACTCAGTGTAATCCTCCTTGCATTTTATAAATTTTCCGCCACTAGCCATGATTAAATGAACGGTAAAAAAGTAAGAGCGAAGCAAGGGTGACTTATTCAGGCAGGCAGGCGACAGCTCAATAGCTCGAATTTGGATATAAGTAGGTTCTATTTAGTCGCCAGAAATATCTTTGGTAGGAATGGAAGTTGAATTTAGTCTTTAAATTTCTATGGTAAAGAAAAAGTTATGCAATGATGACTAAATTTAACTATATAAAGTCTAAACTTGTATATATAAAGTCAGTCAAAACTTGAATATATAAAGTCGCGTCGTATATATAAAGTCAAAACTTGTTTCTGAATATATAAAGTCAAAACTTGAATATATAAAGTCATTCCCAAATATATAAAGTCAAAACCTGAGTATATAAAGACGGTGTTGGAATATTTCGGAATATATAAACTCAGCGCTGGAATATATAAAGTCAAATCTTGAATATATATAGTCAGCGTCGGAATATATAAAGTAAGCGCTGGAATATCCATCCATTTCCCAACCCGTTGATTCCGACCACAGGGTCACGGGGGGTCTGCTGGAGCCAATCCCAGCCAACACTGGATGCAAGGCAGGAACCAATCCTGGGCAGGGCACATGCATCATTTTCAAAACATTAACCGAACAGTGTTTTTTTTAATTTATTTTTCTGAATACATTTTTGTTAACTTAGTTCAGTTCAGAGCCGTTTCAATCAATAGATTTTAACTTTCACTATATATATTCAAAAACAAGTTTGACTTTATATATTCTGACGCTGACTTTATTTATTCAAGATTTGACTTTATATATTCCGACAGTGACTTTATATATTCAAGTTTTGACTTTATGTATTCTGACGCCGACTTTATATATTCAGAAAATCAATGTATTTGCCTGTTAGGCACCCCATAATATATGTGTGTGTATATATGTATGTGTGTGTGTTTGTGTGTGTATGTATATATATATATATATATATATATATAATATGCCAGCGTTACGTTATTTTTAAAATGTTCCCTTTTCTTTTTCATAACTTCTTTTATACACTACTTCTCCACTGCGAAGCGCGGGTATTTTACTAGTCTTGTATAATCCCAGCTGGTTTCAGTGTTGGGGGTACAAGCTGTCTAGTTAAGCGAGTTAAGTGGAGATTTCCTCCAATTATTTTATTTCAGTATATGTTGTTTTGAATAATTCTTCAGCATTCAATCACAGAGTGCAAGTTTTACATTGTATAAGCTTCATTACTAATTTCTTTATAAATATTTTAATGTATCAAAAATGATGTTTTTATGTATTGCATTGAGGTAGCCACTTTCTGTGCATTTGCTGTATAGATAGATAGATAGTTTTATATAGACCGATACATATATAAAATGATAAATGTATTTGTCCCCAAGGAGAAATTTGGATTTTTACATAGGCTCGTTAAATAAATAAACACATAAGCAGATAAGTAAATAAATAAATTTAAAGACACACTTTTGTTTCAACACACACCAGAATGACTATAAAGCAAGAAAATTAAAAAGAAAGAAAAGTTCTATCTAGGTAAGCCCAGTCACAGTTAGGCATTATGCAGATGTATTGCTGCTCTAAAGGAGCCCTAATTGCATTTTGACACACTTCTGCTGACTAATTCGTTAGCTGAAATTATTTAGTGTTACTGTGTCAGAGAGAGGATGTGCAGCATTGTTTCCTAATGGGCACACGGTTTGGTTTTAATGCTCTCCTTCACTACTTCCTCCAGGGGAGTCCAGAGTGTATCCTATAACTGAGCTTGACCTTTAGCTTGTTGATTTGACAAGCCTCTCTTTAAATAATGTTAACAGCACACCACAGTGTGGAAAATCACATTGACTATCACAGAGCAATAGAAGATGTGAGGGACATCACTTCCCACATTAAAGAATGTAGCCTCCGTCCAGAGGAAAAGGAGCCTGTCTTTCTCATTATGTCGTTCCTCTGTGATCTGAGACCATTCCAACCCCCAAGGTCCCCCAAGTACTTGTAGGAGTACATCACCTCTACATCTATTCCTTGAATAGTGACTGGATATGGAGTCTCTTTTATGCCCTAGAAGTGAATAACCAGTTAGTTAGTTTTGCTGATAAGATGCAGACAGTTCACATTGCACCAAGAAACCAAGTTCACCATCTGACTTCTGATAATCTGTCTCATTCCCTTTATCAATATACCCCATAAGTGCAGAATCATCTGTAAATTTCTGCAAGTGGCATGACCTAAAATTATATTTGTAGTCCGAAATGTACAGAGTAAAGAGAAAAGGAGATAGGCCTGTTCCATATGGTGTTCACAAACTGCAGTCTGCCCAACAGTCCATTATCCAGGACAACACAGGCCCATCCACCTGCATATCTCTGAGGTTACCTCTTAACAGGGATGGTTAGATGGTAATGAAGGTGCTTGAGAAATCAAAAAACATAATCCTCACAGTGCTGCCAGCTTTGCCCAGGTGAGAGTAGGCCTCGTGGAGCATATACTGTAGATAACTGCATCCTGCATGCCAATCTTTGTCTGATAGGCATATTAGTGGGTGCAGGTGGTCTTCCACAACAGGACTTGTATAGTCCAGGACCAGTCTCTTAAAGGTCTTAATGATGTGACACACAAGTCATTGGGTGAAGAGGCACTTGCCTTCTTTGGAGCAAGAATGATACAGAATGTTTTCCACAGCAGTAGAACTTTCTGAAGCCTTATGGAACTGAAAAGGCGACAGAGGACACCACAAAGTTGGTCAGCACATGCCTTAATAATTCAAACTTACTCCATCTGGTCCCACAGCTTTTCCTCTGTGTACCTGGTTGTCAGTTTTCTCTGTACATGGTCTTCAGTTATGGAGAGTCTGATTTATGGTCAGAGGTGGACTTGTCACTGGCCATTCCAGATGAAGTAGTTGGAATTGTTGATGAAGTATGAATTGGTGTGGGGAGACTGGTCATTGGAAAAAGTTGGCAGTGGAATGGAAACATCTATTAAATGTTTTGTTCACGGCATTAGCTTTGTCCATATCGCCTTCTAGCTCCTGAGCCCTGGATTGCTTAAGTACTGTAATTATACCTAGTCCATTCCAGATATCCTTCATGTTCTGATTTAGAGTGTGTTTTACTTTCCTTTCCTTCACTCAGCTTTTACTTTAGCATACTCCGCACATCCTTCAGAGCCTCTTTGCCACTGAATTTGAATGCATTTTTTCTCATTCTGGACACCTTTTAGCTCCTTAGTAAATCCAGGGATTGTTGTTTGGATTTGTCTTTTTGGGTAGCACTGTGTCAACATAGAAGTTAATATAGTCTGGGATGCAGTGAATGGAGTCCCTCTGTATTTTCCCCATGTGTCTAGCACATAATTGCCTAGTCTGTTATTTGGAAGCGGTCATTCAGAGTCATTTCATCCTCCAGGCTCTACTTACTCACTGTTTTGGTGGCTACAGGTTTCCGTCTAATAACAGACTTGCAGCAGGGAACAAGTTGAATCAGGTTATGGTCAGGTTTGCCTAAAGGTATTTTTAACATTTGAACAGAGCAGGTCACAAACTGACAGAAATTTGTCATAGCTTCTTCCAAATTCACATGGTTGAAGTCACCACATACTGTATTTGCAACAGGATCGGAGTGAGTCCTCATTAAAGTGTTGGTGATAGAATGAATCATTTCCTTTTACACATTCCTCATTAATATACATGACCAGTCCACCTCCTGCTTTTTTTGCACATCACACTGGGTCTCTGTCTGCTCTAATAAGATGAAATCCAGTGTCAGGTACAGTATTTACATTACTTTAACATGCGTCCAGCATCCCTTTTTAGAGTCTGTCAGTGGTTTAAATTTCTTTAACTAGTAGCAGCACCTGCTTCATGAAGCATGACTTTTTCAAATTAAAGCAAGCACCCCTTTAGACGGCATCATTGCAGATGAAACTGATAATACATTAACTAAAAATCACATGAGCCATACATACCGTGCTCTGAAAACCTCATGTCACGTCCCTCATCATATAAGCACAAGTTTTGCTCCTTTGAGGAGTATTATTATTTTCTTTAAGTGAAGTAGACACTTAAAGTTTTCCTTAAAGATCACCAAAGTTAAATCATAGCAGTAATGTTGCCAATAAGCCAAAAAATTTTAAAGATGTGCAGCAATAAGTGGTCTAGCAACAAATGTAAACTCCTTTTATCCGGTGTGACATTTGATTTAGGAATTTTATCATTTTTTTTCCCCCAGACCTAGCTTGGTAAACATGTTTTCTAGATTTGCTTTCACCCTATTAAACTTTGATTTTTACCTTATAAATTAGATCTATGTTCTGTTTCTCATGTCTGTTTCTACTTAAGTCATTTAATCATTTAAGTATGTTTTAAAGTATATTGTTGCATTAAAGCAAGTGTCAAAAATCACTATCAGAAAGTATAGAGAAAATCTAATTGAAAACGCTACTAATGTATTGTGTACAGAAAATGGTAGTAATCTCTTTTTGTGAATTATCTAGCAAAGTAGAACTAAAGCAGCATTTTTCTTAATTGAAAAAGCGGCAAATCTAATAAAACGATCTACTGCTGTCAGTGTTTACCACCATTTTAGATTCTATTGATTAATACCAAAATGTATTCCTTTTGTCCCCAGTTCCTCCTGTATTCATCAAAGAATGGTCTGCCAGCAAGGCAAAATCTCCACTGACACCTGAGCTGGTTCCTGCATTGACATTCAGGGAGTGGACCTGCCCGAATCTTAAGAAACTTTGGTTGGGCCGTGCTGTTGAAGACAAGAACCGCCGTATGAGAGCTTTTCTGGCCTGCCTCAAATCTGACACACCAGGAATGCTTAACCCCAGCAATGTGCCAACACACTTACTTTTGATGTGCTGTGTATTGAGGTAAGGAGCTGAGCCAGAAACAATTCATAGAGGCAGACAAGCTTCCATTTATATACATTATGCTTTTAAAGAGAGTGGTTTGGAATATAGTTTGCTATAAAAGATATATAGGGAAGGTAAATTCTTGTTATGAGTTTTGATTCATTTCATTAGCGAGATTTCAGTAACTACAGACAGACCTTAAAAATATTTTTTACAAATGGGTGCTCTTTCAAACATTAGACTCCTTCATCTGAACAAGTTGTAGATTGCTGTAGTTTGCTGTGGAGTGATAGCACTGATCACTGCTCCAATCTTTCCATTCAATATAATTCAATATTCAATACCATAAGGATGCTATAGAGGTGGAGGCTGGTGTTGTAGAAGGGATACTGAAAAGCTTGGACAAGTACAAGAGGGTGTCACGATGCGGGTTCTCTTCCATGCTCTCATAGTCTGTTCGGGAACCTTGAACCCAACACCGTCAATAATGTCACCGAGATGAGCTGACAAATAGGGACAAATCTCTCAAGGTCAGGGGATATACTCCATAAAGTGCTTTTATTTAAAACAATAATCAAATCAAAAAGTGCAAAAGTGCAGTGTCAAAGTTCAGTAAATAAATCCATAAAATCAAGTGTCCAGTGGGGTTAAAACCATCAACAATAAATAAATCCTTTAAAATCTGAGGTTAAAAATGTAGAAGTTAAAAATGCAGTCGCTCACTCCCTTGTTCTCTGGCCCACCTCCATCACACTCTCCCCGGCTCACCATTACTCGCAGCCGCGGAGACCCAACAGCCACAAGCTCCTTCTGTCAACCTCCGTCTTGGCCTCCAAACGGACGTCACTGCCAGACCGACAAGGTTGGCTCTCCTCCCGTGATCTTTCACGCACCCGTAGTCGCTCCTCAGATCCAACAGGATGACCCTTCTCCTGCTCACCCCACTCGCTAATTGTCAGTGGGGCGAACTAGCCCCCAAGAGTGCTTCCATCTAACGCTCCTTTGTGGGGCCCCCGCTCGTTCTGTCTCTCTCTTAAGGTGGCCAGATCATCTAGCCTAGACTGCCATTGCTGTCCTTTAACCTCCTTCTCCTTCATACATCGTTCTACCTCCTTCCATTTCTTTCCTTGATTTATCTCTTTTTTTCCACGATTTATCCTCCTCCACTCCTATCCATCCGTCTATATATACACACACCTCTGCCTCCGTGGGCACAGCATCTTAATTGCACACTGCAGGAAGCCAATGAAGCAAACAAGAACGACCGCACCCACACGTGCAGGTGCGACTTGCTCCAATCACCTCATTAATTCCCCGCGGTCGTGCAATTGTGCCCATGGAGAACGACACGGCTATATGGATTTTAAAAAAACCTGATATTTTTTTTGGGAGCCACGGACCCGCTAAACCACAGAGGGCTTCTACTATTAAAGCAATTTTGTATTTTGAAACTGGCTTTGTTCTTAAACCATTCTCGTAATTCCATAAAGTAGGTGTTCAATAAACACATGTAATGCTTGAAAATGTTTGCCCAAAACATTTGGGTTCTGAAGGTTAGATCAAATATGAGTGGGTTGAGGTTTGGTTGTCTAACCATAAGGAGAATTATAACCAAAGATTACATCAGTAAAAGGCCCTGCCGTGACTTGTAGAAGGATCACAGAAGCATTGTGTAAAAACAAGAGCATAAGATTTTGAAAAGAAAGACAGTGATGCATCTGAAAAATGGGAAGCTAAATGTTTGTAGCCATAGTTAGTGTACTGTTAGGCTACTAAAAGTTTCTAATGTAAACATGGCACTACTGTAACCAGAAAGTACACAAAAGTAAATGTTATGAATAAAATAACAGCAATGGCAATGTGGAAAAGCCTTGTGTTGCCAACATAATGTAAGTCAGGGGTACCCACACTTTTTCGGCTTGCGAGCTACTTTTAAAATGACCAGGTCGAAATGATCTACCTACTTCAAAAATTATATATATCTATATATCTTTAAAGCGACAACCAAACAATTCAGCGGCAGCAATCAACTCACATGCAGAACCATAGGTGAAGGGCTTAAGCATTTCACTCTTCTAGTGCTCCTGTGTAGTATAATTATCTCCTGTACTGTCATCAGTCCACACCTTGAACCTGTCCCAGTCATTCAATACATAAGACACAATGTTCCTCCGGATATCAAGAGTGAGCCTGATATGGCCGTGCAATATGTAGCAAAGAGAATGGAAAAGGTAGGTGCCATCTCCGGGCATGGAAACCACTCGGTAAGTGACAGTTCTTTGATCGATAGTGATCACCTCGATAGACATGGTAATGGGGGTTGGAATGATAAAGGAAATGGGTACCTGAGAAATGTAAAGTAAGTCTAAAATACCTATACAATAACTACTGTATAATTGTAATAAACAAACAATAAAACAGCGGAGAAGCCGTGGATTAAACAAAAAGGCTGCAGTTATCAGTAGGGAAACGTGAATCCCGTGACGAAGCAATGAAGGGAATGTAGAGACCGGAACGACGGACGGTCTTATATAGGCAGGCAGCCAACAACGTGGAAGGCGTTGGGATGGGGGACCCAACGCCACCTCACACGGTGGCCGAGAAGATGGGGTCATAAATAAGAAAGTTCAACATGGCGGACATTGTTGACCGTTATGACCATTACGTATAGAATTTCAAAATTAAACCTGCTTAACTTTTGTAAGTAAGCTGTAAGGAATGAGCCTTGCAAATTTCAGCCTTCTACCTAATACGGGAATTTGGAGAATTAGTGATGTTGGAAAATTCAATATGGCGGCTGACAGTGGCGTCATACCACCGAAATAAGCACATACATTGGTTTTGGTTAGCTAAGGGAAGCCACCTACCAAATTTCGTGAAGATGGGGCCGTAAATAAAGTTCAACATGGCGGACGTTGTTGACCGTTATGACCGTTACGCGGACAATTTCTAAATGAAACCTGCTTAATTGTTGTAAGGAATGGGCCTGCCAAATTTCAGCCTTCTACCTACACGGAAGTTGGAGAATTAGTGACGTGTGGAAAATTCAATATGGCGGCCGACAATGGCGCCATACCACGAAATAAGTATCGACATCGGTTTTGGTTAGCGGGGAAGCCGCCTACCAAATTTCATGAAGATGGGGCCATAAATAAGAAAGTTCAACATGGCGGACGTTGTCGACCGTTATGACCGTTACGTGTAGAATTTCAAAATGAAACCTGCTTAACTTTTGTAAGTAAGCTGTAAGGAATGAGCCTGCCAAATTTCAGCCTTCTACCTACACGGGAACTTAGAGAATTAGTGATAAGTGAGTCAGTGAGTGAGTGAGTCATTCAGTGAGGGCTTTGCCTTTTATTAGTGTGTGTGTGTGTATATATATGTATGTATATATATATATATGTATATGTATATATATATATATATATATATATACACACACACACACAGTGGACCCTTGACTTACTTAACTCAATTGCTCATGAGGGCTGGTTGTAACTCAAGTTGGTTGTAAGTCAAGACTATTTTTCCCATAAGAAATAATGGAAATACCCATAATGCGCTCTGAACCTCCCACATCAACACTTACTTAACCTTTTCATAATAAAAGGGTTTTATAATGTTCATAACTTACCAAAACACCAATAATTTTTCTAATGTACTAACCAAAAAGTTGTAAAAAGTGCCTAGCCTACTAGAAACAACAATTTCACACTGTACTCACCATTTAATTTGACATCTTTGGGCTGCAGGAAGGGAGGAGGAGGAGAATGAAATGGAAGGTGGTTATTGTTTAGAAGGGGCCTCCTTATGTAAATCTTTTCTTTGTAAAATTGTTGAGATGGTGGATTTCAACATGCTGTACATATTAGCGAGATCGGTCACACGAACACCGCTCTCATATTTTTGCATAATTTCCTTCGTTTCGATTTTGATCACTGTTTCTCAAGTTAATAATGACAGTAGTCGAGCACTCAGTTCAAAGCTGGTCGCGTTCTGAACTGCTGTAATAATACACTCCAAAGCAAGCCGGTGCTGACTCAGCCTGATGACATCATCATGTGCCGCGCCAGCCCACTAGCTAACATCCCTTAACAATCGCTTTACCTTCGTTACCTTCTCTTCCTTCCTTAGCAATTATGCGTCTTGCTTGCCATGGTCTTAGTGAATTATATATAGATATAGATAGATAGATCACTGCACTGACCAAAATTACGTCCACAAACACATGTATCTGGGCTCCGATTGACGCTTACGAACGCTCTCAGCTGTTTGTTTACAATCGCACAAGAGGATACAAGTAACCGCATTCGGGTCGTAACGCAAGATGTTGGTTGTAAATCAAGTTGTTCGCATGTCAGGCCGGTTGTATATCAAGGGTCGACTATGTGTGTATGGATGTTATACACACATACATACTGTGTATGTATGTTATACACACACACATACATACATACTGTGTATACTTTATACATAAAATATATGTTGTCGCACCTTGCATAACTGAATAACCTTTATGGTACAATAACAATTCAATACATTTATGGTCACTACAGTATTTGGATTTAGTAATCTTCATGTGGGAAAAGGCTGACTCGCTTAAATAAGTAGAGCTGAATAACGCAGTCAAGGAGATAGCACACTTCTTATGCTAAATGATCGAGTGACTCACCCGGAACAATGCTTTGGTGTGTCTGCCTTTGCTTTTGAATTCAGCCGAGTGAAAAATGACGGCTTTCAGATTTAACTTCGATTTTAGTTCCCTCTCCTTTCTCTTTCTTAGATTGCTTTTCGGAAGGAAGTCCGTTTCGTAGTTTTTATGAACAGTTCGAAAGTGCCTTTCCACATTTTCCTTCTTTGGAATAATGATGATAGATTGACAAATCAGACAAACGCAGTTCAATTTTGACATTTTGAGAAAGTAAATCCTCTTTCAATTCCATATCTAGCCCATACCCTCCCCAAACAATTCTTTTTTAATTCCCTTCTTTAGTCGATATAAATTGGAACGCTAACTAGATCACAGCCGGAGTGTGGCAGTAGCTCGCGTGTTTGATCGTGCGTGCGGGATGACCAGTGTGTTAGAAGAAAAGAGATCTCAGACTGGCCGCCCTGTATGCCAATCAAGTGGCAAATGCTATAGAGAGGATATATGATAGACTAACTTTAATAAAAAAAAAAAAAAAAAATTTTTTTTGAATGCAACGCGATCTTCCTGCACTAGCTTTGCGATCGATGTATTGGGCACCCCGATGTAAGTTATCTGTCCAGGTCTAATGTATACAGATGACCATCAAAATGGAGAATATCAAAAGTAAAGCTCAGCTTTAGGGTAAAGTAAACTGGTTGTAATCTGATTGGTTTAAAATGGAGGACAGCTCAAAGATTTCCGAATTCTAAAGTTAACATGGGGACTATAAATAAACATGCTTAAGAATCTCAGAAAGAAATTAATTTAGACAGTGTTCGACTTTTATCTAATAGTTGAAGACTGCTTGATCATATGGTTTGGAAAGTTTCATTTGGCTGCATGTGTTGTAGCTCTGACTCTAAAAGAATACCTAAAAAAGACCTCAGAAACCAATTGTAGAATATATATGTATTTTATACACGAGCTAAACCACAATAAAAATATTAAAGTGTGTCATAAGGAGAGGCACTGGAATCTGTTTTAAATGTATAAATGTTTCATCGGCCTAATTTATGACTTGGGACTGACTCTGTTGTAAGCTAAATGCACTTTGTCAATTTTACGGTATTTTTAGGTAGGACGTTGTTGATAATGTCCACAAGGAAAAGGATGGTCAAAAACTAAATGCTACCAGTAAATTTTAAATAGGACAGGAAAAACTAAAAGCCTGATAAACCTCTTAACGCCTTCTACATATTGATGGTGAACTGTCAAGAAGGAAACTTTAGTCATTTTAGGAATAAGGCATAGGGTTGTATTGGGAGGCTTGTATAGATAGATAATATATTAATCCCAAGGGGAAATTCACATACTACAGCAGCAGCATTAAACAAAATGTACTGCTGTTGAGGAAACTTGAGAAACAGTTAACAGAAAGCATGCAGGCCAGTTTGAACAGTACAACTACTTTGGTGGCCAAACTTTAAAACATACTATTGCAGAAAGCCGTAAAATGGCAGTTTTGAACACTTATGCCCCCTTCACACTATATGGCTTTTCCAGAGATTTTTAGTTATAAACTTTATTTACAAAATTTTTAAGGAGTTGGTAGCAATTGCAGCATGCTTCCATGATCGTCATTTAAATAGTTTGACGCTGCCAGTGTCTCGTTCAGACCAGTCTTTGATGTGAAACCCCATCCCCCCCCATAAAACCCCTCTCCCAACCCAAAATCAAAAATATTTAGTATTTGTCTTAAGTCATAGAGATGGTCTTTTGAATGTACTTGGGCTGACAACCAGTGAACGTCCCTTCCAGAAGCAAAATGCATACTGTGTAGACAACTTAAGACATCAAACTGGTGTTTTATACTGCAAAAAGAGAAAAGAGGTCTATTTGTTCAATAACTCATGAAGACTCGCATAATAATGGGAGTTTGCCCAACCAATCTACATGTGTTTTGTGGACTTGGAAAAGGCATTTGACCGTGTCCCTCATGGAATCCAGTGGGGGGTGCTCCTGGAGTATTTGGTCCCGGACCTACTGATAAAGGCTGTTTGGTCCATGTACATCCGGTGTCAGAGCTTGGTCCGCATTGCCAGCAGTAAGTCGAGCCCATTTCCAGTGAGAGTTGGACTCCGTCAGGGCTGCCCTTTGTCACCAATTCTGTTCATAACTTTTATGGACAGAATTTCTAGGCGCAGCCAGGGCATTGAGGGGGTCCGGTTTGGTGGGCTCAGGATTGAGTCACTGCTTTTTGCAGATGATGATGTCCTGTTTGCTTCATCTGGCCGTGATCTTCAGCTCTCACTGGATTGGTTCGCAGCAGAGTGTGAAGCAGCTGGGATGGGAATCGGCACCTCAAAATCGGAGACCACGGTCCTCAGCCGGAATAGGGTGGATTGCCCTCTCAGTGTGGAAGCGAGACCCTGCCCCAAGTGGAGGAGTTCAAATATCTCGGGGTCTTGTTCACGAGTGAGGGAAGAATGGAGCGGGAGATCGACAGGCGAATCGGTGCAGGCTCTGCATTGATCTGTTGTGGCGAAAAAGGAGCTGAGCCAAAAGGCAAAGTTCTCAATTTACCAGTTGATCTATGTTCCTACCCTCACCTATGGGCATGAGCAGTGGGTAGTGACTGAAATGAGTTTCCTTCGCAGGGTGTCTGGGCTTTCCCTTAAAAATAGGGTGAGAAGCTCTGTCATCTGGGAGGAGCTCAGATTAGAGCCATTGCTCCTCCGCATTGAGAGGAGTC